>NW_023601543.1:52937117-53099184 GCF_014898055.3 Talpa occidentalis
CCGGGGGAGGAGTTAAAGTGGCTTCGGCGCTAACCCGCCCATAATGGCGGCTTTAAGGTGGACGTCAGCTTCAAGCCCGCCCCTTAACGGCGGCTTTGAAGTGGCCTCGGCGTCACCCCTCCCCCATAATGGCGGAGCGGGATCTGAGTTGGATGAAGAAGTTAATTGGATCTGTTGAAATTGAAGGGAAAGTTTATGATAACGGGCCTGTAGGCGCATGCGCTCCTCAAGGGGGCGATTTTGGGTTTTAAGGTCGAGATTAGGGTCAGCGAGTTGTGAGGGCGCAGATGGCAATGCGGCCGTGTAATAAGGAGGAGAGTGGGGATTGTAACGTGCAGCCTCCTCCTCCAGGTTGCTCCAATCTACCTCGCCTGCCTCAGGATCCTCCCCTTTTGCGATAGTGGGGGGTAGGTTGCCGAAGCAACTTGATTTCGCTTTTGGAGTTAAGCAGTGGAAAAACTCCGCCCTCTTCTTCAGAGGAGCGAGGAGGGTTTGTAGCTACAAAAGTAAACTTGCTCAAAGAGGGATAAATTCTGTTTTTCTTTTTTATTTTGGCCGGTCGGGAGAGGCCCTTTCATTTTTCTCTAAAGGTTCTTTTTGTTCTTCTTTGGATGGATCATCCTCCGCATCACTGTGAAACGGAATTAAGTCCTCACAGCGATCATTGGGGGGATGGGGCCCCTGCAGTGCTGGGAGAAGCACTTCTAAGCAGTTGTTCTGTTTGGCAAATGGTATTTTTAATATCAGGGTAGGCTTCCTTTTTTGAAATTAAATCATTAATTAGATTCCAGTATGAGAATGCTGTCACCGGATTTTTTCGGGGCCAAAAGCTCATAGAAATCATTTAAAGCATCTCCTACCCGTTCCCACCTTTTTTGATCTATTGTGCCCTCTTGAGGAACCAAGGACATAGGTCTTGAACAAAATCAAAAAAGTGGAGTAGATCCTTTTTTGTGACCCTGACTCCTCGCGTCCTAAGTGCCACTTTTAATTGCTTCACATATATCTCATGCTGGCTTATTTCCTGTCCATGATTCAGACGCTGTACCTGAGCTTACCTTATCCACGACGCGGCAGGGTCCCACGTCGATAAGGCTTCCTCCTGAGCTAGCTAGCTTCCTTTTCAGGCATCTTCTCCCTCTGTAAGTTCTTCCTCTTACCCGGGCCCCACGCTGGGCGCCAAATGTCCGGGCCAGCCGGGCAGATCAGTACCCGGGGGAGGAAGCAGGGGCTTGGTATGGGACAGGGGTACGCGAGGAGTGGAGACAAAGCCAGGATCATCGCCAGTCTCATTTATTCAGGAATGTGTACAATGTTATATAGGGTTCAGAGGAGGAGGTCTCTCGTTATCTCTAGCAAGGAGAGACCACCAATGCAAACAAGCCACAGTAGCAAGCAGGGGGAAAGGTTCAGTCGTCACAATGTCACAATAGGAAACTTGAAACCTTCCCTGGAGCTAACATTCAGTACCTGCTTCAGGCAAGAACCTGGATGTTCAGGTCTGGGCCTCAGGTCTGGGCCCCGACAATGGCCAAAGCTATCTTGACCAAAAGTGAGAAAGAGAGAGAGAGAGAAAGACAGAGAGACAGAGAGAGAGGGAGAGGAAAAATGGTGGTATTACACACTTTCAGACTTCATGCTATAGTGTAAAGCCACAATAATTAAAACGGCCTGGTACTGAAACAAAAACAGACATGCAGACCAATAGAACTGAATTGAGACTCTAAAAATAAACCACACCAATATGGACAGTTAGTCTTTGACAAATGAGCCCAAAAACATACATTGGAGCAAGGAAAGCCTCTTCAATAAATGTGCTAGGAAAACTGGACAGCCACATGTAAAATAATGAAACTAGGTGACTATTTCACACCATACACAAAAATCAACTGAGTATGTATAAAAGACTTGGTTTTAATCAAGGCAAAACACTTTGTGACATAAGTTTCAGTGATGCCTTTGTAGGTATGTCTCCAACATGAAGGATAACACAAGCGAGTAGAAACTATTGGTAATACATAAAACTAAAGACCTTCTGCACAGAGAGAGAAACCAAAATCAAGAGATAAGACGCCCTGCTAAATGGGAGAAAATATTCATACACCATACATCTGACAAGGGGCTGACATGAAAGATGTACAAATACTCATACAACTCAACAAAAAGAAAACAATTACCCTATCAAAAATGAGTAGAAGAGATAAATTTGCATCTCTCCAAAGGAGACTTACAGATGGCAGACAGGCACATGAAAAAATGTTCATCATCACTAATATCAGGGAAATGCAAATCAAAATCACAATGAGATGCCACCTTACTTCTGTGAGAGTGGCCCATAACAAAAGATTTAATAAAAGTGCTGAAAAGAATGTGGAAAACAGGTACCACTTTGTGCTGTTGATGGGAATGTAGAGTGGCCTGGCCCTGATGGAAAGCAGTATGGAGGTTTTTCAAAAGATTAAAAATGGATCTACCACAGGACCCAGCATTTCCATTCCTAGGTATCTACCCAAAAGACATAAGTACACTAATATGGAGGGGAACTTGCACTCCCATGTTCATTGCAGCACTATTTACAATAACCAAACTATAAAAACAAACTTAGTGTCCCAAAACAGATCAGTGTTTCAAAAAGATGTGGTGTATACACACAATGGAATACTCTCACCAATCAAAAATGATAAACTCATGCCACGTGTGGCAACATGGATGGAACTAGTAAGGAATATGTCAAGTGAAATAAGTCAGAAGGAGAAAGAAAAATACTGAATGGTGTCATTTATATGTGAAATATAGAGAAACAAGACAAAAGGTCAGAGAAAGCCAAACTTGAAAATGAGCCCTCAAAAGTAGACTATGGAACTGAGCCATGCAGAGGGGGAGGGGAGAGCTTGAAGTGGGGAGGTAGCAAAATGGACTTTGGTGTTGGAATATGGGTGCTATGGTAACATCAACAGAAGGGTGGGGGATCCTAAAGGTCCAAAATACAAACAACAGTGCAAACCAACATTACCTTAATGATAAATAATACTAATCCTATTAATAGTAATAGATATTACAACATAGAATTCAACAATATATAAAAATAATTAAAGACCACAACCAAGTAGTTATTATTCCAAAGATGAGAGCTAGTTTCAACATTAAAAAAAAAAGACAAAGAATTGATGTAACAGGTTAAAGAAGAAAAATCATGTGATCTTATCACGTTATATATAAACTACATGAGAAAAAGTTCAACACCTGTTCAAGATGATTTTTGATAGGATAATTGTTTTCTTTTTGTTTAGTTGTATGAGTTATTTGTACATCTTTCATGTCAGCCCCTTGTCAGATGTATGGTGTATGAATATTTTCTCCCATTTAGCAGGGCGTCTTATCTCTTGATTTTGGTTTCTCTCTCTGTGCAGAAGGTCTTTAGTTTTATGTATTACCAATAGTTTCTACTCGCTTGTGTTATCCTTCATGTTGGAGACATACCTACAAAGGCATCACTGAAACTTATGTCACAAAGTGTTTTGCCTTGATTAAAACCAAGTCTTTTATACATACTCAGTTGATTTTTGTGTATGGTGTGAAATAGTCACCTAGTTTCATTATTTTACATGTGGCTGTCCAGTTTTCCTAGCACATTTATTGAAGAGGCTTTCCTTGCTCCAATGTATGTTTTTGGCTCATTTGTCAAAGACTAACTGTCCATATTGGTGTGGGTTTATTTTTAGAGTCTCAATTCAGTTCTATTGGTCTGCATGTCTGTTTTTGTTTCAGTACCAGGCCGTTTTAATTATTGTGGCTTTATACTATAGCATGAAGTCTGAAAGTGTGTAATACCACCATTTTCCCTCTCCCTCTCTCTCTGTCTCTCTGTCTCTCTGTCTTTCTCTCTCTCTCTCTTTCTCACTTTTGGTCAAGATAGCTTTGGCCATTCAGCGTATTTCACAGTAAGATAGTCTTTTGACAGTAAGATAGACAATTAATGAAACAAGTTAGCGAACCCAGAAACAGTACCCTCTCCCCCCACCCTGGACAAGTGCAAACAACTGATGTTTACAGGAGGTGCAAAAGCAATTAAATGGAGAAAAGATAGTCTTTTAAACAAATGGTGCTGGGGCAACTGGATAAGCATGGGCAAAACAAACCAAAACCAAAAACCAAAAAAGGAAAAGGAAAACTTGGCCTAAATCTCCCACATTATACAACGATTAACTGAGAATGGTTCCTAAATTTAGGTGAAAATGAAAAAAAATATATTGCACTCTTAGAAGATAGGAAAAAATCATTGTGACTCAGGGCTTGGTGAATTTTTCTGGGACATGCTGCATAAAGGGGAAAACTGATAAAGTCAATTTTCATCTTCTGTTGAGAAGATGAAAAGACAAGCTATGGGCTGGCAGAAAACATTTGCAAGGTACATATCTGAAATCAGACCCATATCTAGAATATATAAAGAACCCTCACAACCCAACAGTATATTTGCAGCAACTTGGATGGACCTGAAAGGGATTATGCTCAGTGAAATAAGTCAGAAGTATAAAGAAAAATATTGGATGTTTTAACTTATAGGAGGAATATAGTGGAAGAAAAAGGGATCAGGAAAAAAATTAAATGAACAAAATTAACAGGCAACTATAAATCAGAGACGTTCTGCAGGCGAGAGGGGAGGGAGAGGATCAAAACAGGGGAGGGAAGAGCACAAGGGACTGTGGTGGTGGCGCAGGGGTGAATTGGTGGTGGGAATTTTAGAGGGACAACACCTGAGAGGAGAAAGCAGATATTGTACAAAAATGAACAGTGATGTAAAGTATATATAAATAAATTTAATTTTAATTAAAAAAATCAACAGTAGCAATGCAAATATACCCATTAGGAAATGGGAAAAAGACACAAAGAGACATTCCACAGAAGAGGACATAACCGGCACATGAAAAGATATCCTACATCATTGGTCACTAGGGAAAAGTAAACTAAGACCACAGTGCTACAAGCATGTATTGAAATGTAACTATTACAACAGTAAATTGGATATATATATATATATATATATATATATATATATATATATATATATATGAGAAATCATCCTGGAGAGGATGGGGAGAAACTGGATGTCTCACTGGAAATTAGTTTGGGGTTTCTTTTTAAAACTAAACCTATACTTACCATACAACCCAGCAATTGCACTCCCAGGTCTTCATCCTAGATAAACGAAATGTTATATCCACACAAAACCCTGTACACTATAGTTGATAGCAGCTTTATTTGTGCAATAGCCAAAATCTGGAAACCAAAATGGCCAATAACAGGTATGTGGCTAAAGAAACTATGGCACGTTCTTACCAGGAAACACTGCAGAGCAATAAAAAGAAATGGGGTTTTGATATACACAAAACAGCTGGTATGGGCATCAGAGGCATTATGGTGAGTGAAAAAATTCAATTACAAAAGGTCACATACTGCATGATTCTTTTTTATATGAAACAATCATAGAGAATGGAGAACATCTCTATAATTAGTGGTTGTCCAAAGCTTAGGGACGGTGTTGGGGAGAATAGTGGGTGCAGCATGAGGAAGGAGCAGCATGAGGAAGATCTTTGTGGTGATGGAACATTTTGATTGCTGTGGTGGTTACACAAATGTACACATAGGATAAAATGACAGAGACCCATACACATGCTTTGCACCAATGTCCATTTCCTGGTTTTGATATGGTAAGATAACTCTCTTGGGGGATATATGAGCTGTGACTGTTAAGGAGAGAGGTGACTGGGTGAAGGGTGCATGGGACCTATCTTTGCAACTTCCTGTGCAGCTATAATGATTTAAAAAATATAAAAACAAACCAAAACAAAAAGCAAAACACACACACAGACACACACACACACAGACACACACGCTAACACACACACCCCTAGTGCTCTTTCTGGGATTCACTCAATAAAATGGTATGAAAGCATTTCAAAATCAACAAGCCAAAACACAACACAGATGCTTTATACCTTATTAGTGACAAGGAAAGGGAGGGGAGGCCATAACCCAAGTTGGGGAAATGACAGCTTGCACCGTGAGAACAGTATTATGGAGCGTATAGAACCGGTGTTCTGTAGTTGCCCTTGCTATTGAGGAACTCCTCTCAGCATTGGCCCTAGGTGGCCCTACAATTACTAGGGGAAAGATTGCTACATTCCTGGAGCTGAATTGAATAGTCAACTGACAAAATTCTTTGCCATAAGGCTCAATTCTGTTACTCCCCCTCTGTTCCCAAAGGATTTCCAACCAAGGAGTTGACGTTGTTGGCGCTCATGGCCTCATCTGTTCTGATCTTCCTTCACCTGAGGATGGAAGTCTCAGGTTTACTCTGCTAATTGTTTTAAGAGTTTCTGAAACATCCTTTTGTTTTTCTGTTCCCTCTGCTTTGGGCTCTTCTCCTCTCTTTCCTGACCCCTTTCTTGTAGAAGAGGGGGTGGGATGGTACCAGGGTTGAGTGTCAAGTTATTGAGTTCTTGTATTAGCTGATCCCAGGAGGAAGAATGAGAGGCTGCCTTCCTCCCTATTGAGATACCAGAAGTGCTCCCCATATAGCTCTGGCAGTAGCAGCATTCACATTTGAATCTTTTCTGATCTACATCACGTGAAGAAGAGGTTTTTGCTTTTCTGCCAGTCTGATAAGGTGCCACAGGTTTGACATATTTCCGTCTAGTGTGTTCTGCTAACTTCATTTTCTTCTGAGGTAAACTTGAACTTTCCAACTGTTGCTCTTCTTCCATCCTATCAAGGAAAGAAAGCATGCATTAGATACAGAAAGAGTATATTTAAAACGTGCCTTGCATTGCATTGCTGGAACACAGGCTAACACACATAAAGATAATCAGCTGGCACTGCATCAAACTAAAAAGCTTCTGCACAGCAAAAGAGACAGTAACCAAAACAATGAGGCACCCTAAGGATTGGGAGAAAGTATTTGCACACCATACAACTGATAAGGGACTGATATCAAAGGTCTGCAGAGAGCTTACACAATTCAAACTACAAAACGAAAGACACACACGCCGAAAAAATAAAGCACACGACCTCAAGCAAACAAATAAATAAATAAATAATGGGCGTAAGATGGTATCTCATTGTAGTTTTGATTTGCATTTCCCTGATTACAAGTGATGTTGAACATTTTTTCATATGCCTGTTGGCCATTTGCGTTTCCTCTTTGGAGAAGTTACTTTTCAGCTCTTCTGTCCATTTTTTGACTGGATTATTTTCTTTGTTTTTGTTGAGTCTCATCAGCTCTTTGTGGATTTCTGTGATCAGTCCGTCATCATTAGTGTTGTGTGCAAAAATTTTCTCCCAGTCGGTGGTGGTGGTGGTGGGGGGTTAACACCAGTGAGAATGGCACATATGAAAAAAAAAAACAAAACAAAAAACTAGCAACAAAAAATGTTGGCGAGGAAGGAGTAAAAGGAACTCTCCTGCACTGATGGTGGGAGTGTAAACTGGTCCAACCACTATGGAAAGCTGCGTGGAGATTCCTCAACCTACTAAAGATGGAGCTTCCACATGATCCAGCAATTCCACTCCTTTGTATTTACCCAAAGGACACAGAAACATTAATTCAAAAGGGCGCCTGCACCCCTATGCTTATAGCAGCACTATTTACAATAGCTAAGCTATGGAAACAACCCAAATGCCCCAAAATAGATGACTAGATCAAGAAGATGTGGTACATATACACCATGGAATACTACTCAGCAATCAAAAAAGATAAACTCATGCAATTTGCAGCAACATGGATGGAGCAGGAAGGGATCATGCTCAGCGAAATAAGCCAGAAAGAAAAAGAAAAATACCGGATGGTCTCACTCATAGCAGGAATTTAGAAAACCTAAATAAGGGACCAGGAGAAAGACTAATTGTAATCAAGTAAAAATCAAAATCAACAAGCAACAATAAACCAAAAACACACCAAACAGGAGGGGGAGGGGAGTAGGGAGTAGGAGCAAATCAAGCGGGTGGGGGTGGGGAGGATTGTATGGGGACTATAACCAAGATGGAAATGCATACATTGTGCAAAAATGAGAAATGATGCAAAAATATATTTAAAAATGGGCAGAAGAGCTAAAAAGACACCTTTCAAAAGTAGAAATGCAAATGACCAACAGATAAAAAAAAAAGTTCAACATCAATTATAATCAGGGAAATGCGGGCCTCCCCTGGTGGCACAGGCAGTAGAGCGCAGCGCTGTGAAGCTGTCCGCAGCCTCTGCAGCGCTGGTTCTGATCACCGCCAGCTGGCGAGAGTCCCACACAGCGCAGCAGACCTCTCCCGTCTCGCCGGCTTCTCCCCTCAGCAGTGTATTTCAGTCACTCTGCCTGTTCTGTTCCCCCCACTGTCTCTGGTGAATCCTCTCACCCTCCCGCGCATCTGGCCTGTACCCCGGTTCTTGTATAAATAAATAAATAAATCTTAAAAGAAAATCAGGGAAATGCAAGTCAAAACCACAATGAGATACCACCTCACACCAGTGAGAATGGTCGCTATTAAAAACAAACAAACAAACAAACAAACAAACAACAACAACAAAAAAAAAAAACGGGCACCAACAAATGCTGTCGAGGATGTGGAGAAAAAGGAACCGTCTTACACTTGTGGTGGGAATGCAAACTGGTCCAACCATATGGAAAGCTTTGTGCAGGATCCCTAAAATACTGAAAATGGAGCTTCCATATGATCCAGTGATTACACTCCTGGGGATGTGCCAAATGGTCACCAAAAACTCTCCTATGATTATTGCAGCGTTGTTTACAATAGCTAAGATATGGAAACAACCTAAATGTCCAAAACAGATGAGTGGATAAGATGTGGTATTTATACACAATGGAGTACTACTCAGCAATCAAAAACGATAATGTCATGCGATTTGCAGCAACATGGATGGAGCTGGAAGGGATTACTACCCTAAGCAAAATAAGTCAGAAGGAAACAGAAAAATATTGGATGGTCTCACTTATAGGGAGTATATAGGGAAACCAAACAAAGGATCAGGAAAAAGGCAAATCATAGATCTGAGGCATGGGGTTGCGGAGAGGTCAAATAGGGGAAGGAGGAGCCCAAGGGACTATGGTGGTGATTGCCACAAGTGCTGTGGTGGCAGGAGAATTATGGGGACTATGCATGAGGGGAGAAATCAAATGCTGTACAAAAATGAACAACAATGTTAGAATTTTTTTTAAAAAAAATAATAAAAAAATAAACCTAAGTTTAATCCTTCCATCAAGTTCATGCAATGTAATATGAGGCAGGCCTTTCTCAATGGGCACCTGAGAGTCTCTGGCCCCACAAATAAATTTATTCCTGTTCCCAGGAGGCAAGGTGTTAAGGACAATGGTGCCTTTACACTGCCACTTGTCTCGACGGGAAGAACAGTATCAATAAAAGTGAGTTTGCTTAACTCCTCAAGACCTGTTTTTTTCCTCAGCTACAGTCACTCACCCCACATGCAAAAAATGCTCAGGATTCCTAGGAACAAATAACGAATGTCCCGACCCGTGGGATTCGGAGGCACGAAAAGAGAAGGGCTGAGGATTGAAATGAGGGGCTTGAGACAACTTGACGCTAGCGTTTGCATCTTTATTTTTCCTTTATCCTTATCCTACTTTTACATGTCTTTCTTTTCCCTGTCTTTCTTACTTCCCTGGCCTTTTCTCTGCTCCTCTCGCAGTACCCCTTGCCGTATCTCCTTCTCACAGTCTCCTCGCAGTCTCTCTCTCTCTCTCTCTCTCTCTCTCTCTCTCTCTCTCTCTCTCTCTCTCTCGTGGTTCCCTTCTTATACCCCGGTCGCTCCTCCCATTGTACCTCTCAGTCTCGCGTGATTTACAGGAGAACGCAGGGGTTTCTCCGAAGACGAAACAGTAAATCGAAACCTAATTCATCGAGCACATGTGCAACATGGCGCATGCTCCAGGCGGCTCCGGACATCTCCCCCTTTTTTCTTTTAAATGAGACACCTGGCCTGTCTTAGGTTGGCGCATCCCATATCCAGCCTTACCCGTCATCGCTAATCCGGCGCACTTGGTCCGGACCGCTGTCTTAGGTTGGTCTGGACGGGCTACGCTCTTACCCGTCTTTGGCTTTCAGGTTCTCTAGGGCTAAGTTGACCCATCCGGATGACACTGGGGAGTCCTGGTCAAGTACCATGGTGCCAAGTACTTGCCTGACCGCCATAGCACAATAGCTCTTTGTTTCGCCTCTGTAGCCGTCTGAGAAACCATACACTGAAGGCACAGTCAAGAGCTAAGGCTACCACCCTGCCCCAAGCTTGCAACTCTGGGAGGAGTCCTTTAAACCAGGCAATGAGACCCTCACCCGTAACAGGGGTAACACAAATAAAACTAGTACAGAGGGTTACAAGGTATGTGAGCAGTTAACAAAAGTGTGTCTATGTCTTCTTACATGAGCTAACTGCTGACCACGCATAAAAAGTCCATTCTGCAAATGTCCATTCATATATTACTGTGTTGACAACACAGAAGCAACACCGGCAGCTAAATTGTCCATAGTGTCCGTATTTACAGCAGCTTGAGTGACAGCAACGGCGGCAGCAGCCGCAGCCGCGGCCACCGCTATTGAAACGGCAACAATAGCTGCAGTGATGCTAAAATCACGTCTCCTCCTAGGTAGAACAGGGAAAAGGTGTGCAGAAACATCCACGGGCATGACTAAAATAGAAGGTAGACGAACGATCACCGCTCTCTCCGCACTCCGGGCCCAGCAGGCAGAGAGGGCGCAGGCCTCTGCTGAACAGTTCAACACAGTGGCATTTCCTGCAGTATTGGGGAGGACAAAAAAGAAAGGAGGGGACAGACAGAGAGCAGTAGACATACTCTATAATCTATTATTCTGAATACTAACAGATTGTTCAATGGTAGAACTAATGTTTGCAGAGTAAATGCCATTAAATAATTTCACCTCACCCTGGCCCAACAGGGCACTATCCAATGGCTTGGAAGCCAGACCAATAGTAAAATTAGTGGCAAATACTTGCGAAAAAGTGGAATCATGACGATCAATGAGGAGCAAGAAAGGCAGCTGATGCACAATCGCCCATCGTACTAACATCTGGGACGCTTGTGTCATCAAGGTTAGCAGGGTCAGGTATATTGACAAACCGAACCAAACGAGCAGGAACCCATCGGGGTGCTTCCGCATCCTGTGGGAAAAGACAAATGCTGCCGGGCAGCTGTATTAGTACTGGCGCGGGTGGTTGCCACTCATTATTGACCTGATCCTTCCATCTCGCTTGCAGCATCGTGACCTGCCGAGGGTCTGGCGACCAGTGCCGATCAGCAGCTGACCGCCCCTGGGTATCCAGGGTCCAAAAATTAAGGGTAAAGAGAGCTGTAGTCAAACGGTCCCTGGGGGAGTGTTCTCCCCCTGTTTGTTTTAAAAGCATAGTTTTCAGAGAACCATGAGCACGTTCAACTATACCCTGCCCCTGCGGGTTGTATGGAATTCCCGTTTTGTGCACAATATGATGGACCGCACAAAAGGAGGCAAAAGCCTTACTGGTATAACCAGGACCGTTATCTGTCTTAATCACACGTGGGCGGCCCATTACCGCAAACGCTTGTAGCAAATGTGAGCGGACATCAGAAGTCTTTTCACCGCAATGTGGGGAGGTGAAAAGAAAACCAGAGAATGTGTCAATGGAGACATGGACCAGGCTCTGTCATCCAAAAGTGGGTACATGAGCCACATCGGTTTGCCAAATATGGTTAGGGAGGATGCCCCGGGGGTTAACTCCTAGGGGCAGCACAGCAGCTGGAGCAAAAGGTGCACACTTGTGACAGGCACGAACAATGTCACGAGCTTGACAACGAGTCAACCCTTAACGACCCTTAAGTGACGTGGCGTTGGTGTGCAAGACTGCATGTTCTTCCATAGCACTCTGAAGTGCTGGACAAATTAGATGTCCCCTAGTAAGAGAATCAGCTGCGGCATTGCCAGCCGCTAAAGGTCCTGGCAATAGAAGATGACCTCTGATGTGACCCACAAAAAGGTGATGAGTTCTCTTACAAATCAGTGTTTGCAACTGATGAAGGAGGGGTGCAATGGAGCTATGAACAGAAATATGAGCAACAGTTTCCAAAACATTTAAAGCATGTGCCAAATATTTGCTGTCAGAATACAAATTGATAGGTTCTTGTGAGTAGGTCTCGAGAGCCGAGAGGATGGCGGTTGCCTCAACGACTTGGGCCGAACCACTGGGCACCGAGACCACCTTCCGATCCCCTTCAGAGACAAAAGAGGCTATACCATTACTGGAGCCATCTGTAAACACTGTCCACGCCCCCGCAATAGGTTCAGTAACGAGGATCCTGGGGAAACAGACTGGATGATTTTGTAAAAATTCGCATAGAGGGCTGCTGGGATAATGCGAATCAAAAAGTACTGAAGTGGTAAAATAAAGGATACTCCATGTTTCATCATGGCGTATTAACCACTGAATTTGTTCTTTGCTGTAGGGGAGAATCACCGCTCGCAGGTGAGTACCTGAAAGATGTAGGCTAGAGTCCAGAGCCGTTTGTGCAATTCTGGCAACCAAATGAAAATAAGGCTCTAAGACTCGTTTTGGACTGATGTTAAGATGGATCCAATAAACGGGACCATCTTGCCATATAAGTGCTGTGGGAGTAAGGTTACTACAAAATACCAAGACATCAAAAGGGCGAGAGACAGACAACCTATTTAAGGTCACCTGGGCTAGAGCCTTTTAGACTCTAGCGATTGCTTCACCAGCTTCCTTCGTAATGACTCTAGGAGAAGCAGGGTCTGCTTCTCCTTTCAGCATGTCAAAAAGAGGCTTCAACTCTCCTGATGTAATAGAGCGCGAAGAGCGTATCCATGCTCGATCGCCGCATAGGCATTGGAAATCATGCAAAGTGCGAAGGTGAACTACTGCAATTTTGGTACTGCTGGAGCATAACTGCCTTTACTCAAATGGTATCCTAAATACTGAAAAGGCTCAGCCATTTGTAACTTCTCAGGAGCAATCTTTAGACCTGACATCAGTAAATGATTCTCCAGGTCCTGGAAACAGGCATACAGCAGGTCAGACGTGGGAGCTGCCAGTAACAAATCATCCATATAATGATATACATGCACATGCGAATGTTTGACTCTAACAGCAGCAATGACTCTGGAGACATAGATTTGACAGATGGTGGGACTGTTTGCCATACCCTGAGGAAGGCACACCCATTGATATCTATCATGTGGGGCAGCAGCGTTAATGGCCGGGATAGAAAACGCAAAGCGTTTGGAATCTTGATCATGTACTGGAATAGTGAAAAAACAATCCTTAAGATCTAGGATCAAGATATAATGATCTCGCAGAATGGCACTTGGAGAGGGAATGCCAGGTTGCACTGGTCCCATAATCTCCATAGTTTCATTCACTGCCCTAAGGTCCTGTAATAGTCTCCATTTTCCAGACTTCTTTTTGATAACAAAGATGGGAGTATTCCAGGGGGAGGTAGACGGGACTATGTGTCCCACCTGTAGCTGTTCTTCTACTAACATTCTTGCGGCCTCTAACTTCTCTTTCGGCAGGGGCCACTGTGGTACCCACACAGGTGTGTCAGATTTCCAGGTGATAGGAATGGGCATGGGTGGAGGCCTAATCACAGCGGCCCCTAGAAAAAAGGGTAACCTAGCCCTCGTTTATCCCCTGCTTCCCTTGTTACTTCCTGTAGATTAAAAGAGGGATACCCTTGCTGTTGTTTACCCAACCCTTGTGTTGGCACGTAGCCCTGATTAGCCATCATTTGGCCAGCTGGACTACCCGTGACTAATGAAGCTCCCATCTCGACCAGAACATCTCGTCCCCAGAGGTTCATGGGGATTCCGGAGGGGGCATAAGGTTGAAATTGCCCACTATTGCCCTCATTGTCCCTCCAGCGGAGCACAGTAGTACTCCTGGAAGGATTTTGGGATACTCCCAGACTCTGCAAGGAGGTGTAAGTGGTAGCTACGGGCCACTGTGAAGGCCAATGCTCCTTGGATATAATGGAAGTGTCTGCCCCAGTATCCAAAAGGCCCTTAAATGTTCTGCCATTAATTATCAATTCAATTAGAGGCCTCTTATCTAATGTCAAACCAAATTCACAAGAGGGTTACCTGAAGAGCCAAAACCTTCAGCACCGCGAATTACACGGTGGACTTTTCCATCACTGGCTAATCTTCGTAATGGTATAATTTGAGCTATTCTGTCACCAGGGGATATAGAGATAACTCCACGAGCAACAGACGCAAGAATCTTAATTTCTCCAGTGTAATCAGTATCAACGAGGCCTGGAATGACCTGAAGGCCTTTAAGGACACTGGAGCTGCGGCCAATTATTAGCCCCACAATTCCATCGGGGAGAGGACCATACTGGCCCGTAGGTGAACATTGCACTCCCATGCTAGCAGTAAGAACAGTATATGCGGAGACACTCAAATCGAATCCGCCACTTCCTGGAGAGGTGCGGAAGAGGTCAGGGAAAAACTTTGCCTTATTTGAGGATTGCTCTGAACTGCCCCTATAATTGGCTGAGAGGGTCGCCGGGGCTGCGCCCTCCCCCACGAGTTTCCCGGCTGTCCTCCCATACGGGGATCAGCGGATTTCCCTGATAATCTGTCTTAGACCGACACTCGTTCGCCCAATGACTACCCTTTCGGCACCGTGGACAAATCCCTGGTTTCTTTTGAGGGTTAGCAGTTCGTGGTGCCATAGCGCCCCTGCTCCGCTCCTAAGACGGGCAGGAGGCCTTTATATGCCCTTGCTGACCACAAGCGAAACAGACACGGTTTCGGGGTCCAGTTACTGGACCATGCAAGGCCTGAGCGATAACCGCACCGGTAACTTGCGCTTCACAAATATCTTTACAAAGTCTCACATAATCATCCAAACTAGCCCTAGCTTTCCAGGGTCTAATAGCTTCCTGACACCATTTATTAGCATTTTCAAATGCAAGCTGTTTTACTATCGGTAGGGAGGCATCAGTGTTACCTAGAATTCGGCCAGCTGCAGTCATCAATCTTGCTAGGAACTCCACATAAGGTTCTGTCGACCCTTGAACGACCTTTGTTAATTGAATGTCGGCTCTTCCTCTATCTCCTATTGCCTTCCAGGCTGACCGTCCAGCTGCTGTAACTTGGGCAAATACAGCCGGATCATAATCCTTTTGTTGGTCATTACTATCATATTGCCCTTCTCCTGCTAACATATCCTTGTTTCTAACCGGAAATCCAGCATCAGCATTGAGTTTAGCTGTATGGGTGCAGTTCTCTAAAAATATACCTTTCCATACCAAATAATCCCCTGGGGAAGTCACCGCTCTGACTAGCGCCTTCCAATCATTAGGAGTCGGATTCGTGCCGATCCAGCTATCCAATAAGGTATGCGTAAAAGCGCTCTGGAGGCCATACTGAGTAACTGCCTCCTTCAAAGCCTTCAAATCTTTAAAAGCTGTGGAGACATGTACTCTAGTACGCACCCCCCTGAGGATCTGTCCCTTCCACGACTGGATAAGCATAATTAGGGACCTGGGAGGCCAGAACTCTTTCCACCATAGAGCACAGTCTTTCCATTAACGGAAGATGAACCCTGTCGAGTGTTCTAGGAGGTGGCTCCCCAGGTGTTTTCCATCTCCTTTTACGCTTCCCTGGCTTATAACAACCGAGGCCTTTCTCATCCTGTTCCTCCTCTCCTCCCTACTCATCAGTAGAATCATCTGGAGAAGGGGCTGTTGTTATTTTTTGAGTAGAGGAAGGGGGACTTACCGATGTAGAACTCATAATGGAACTTCTATCTTCTTCCTCCGTTTGTCTCGCTGTCCTGATGGCCTCAGTGGCTAACTGAGTGGCAGCAGTGCCACCGGCATTAAGAGCATCTCCCACCACTCTCCAGACCGTCAAAGTAGTGCCAGGAAGAGACTCAAGGCCATATAATGGCTGATGCAAGACAATATCCCCTTTCACCTTATTCCAATTGTCACTATCGACCTGATCCTGCTTCAGAAACCATTTACTAGTGATACTAAGAGTCTCTACAAATCCTTTAAGAATTTTTCTACTGAGAGGAACCCCAAACTCTTTTAGGAGAGCTTCCAGGGAAATAACTAACTGCCCCTTGGACATTGAATTGCCCATGATCCCAGCTACCTTACCTTACTTTACTTTACTTGCCGGCTCACCACAGCTGGTCCTTCAGCGGTTCCTTCTTTCTTTTTCGTGCCCCACGCTGGGCGCCACCTGTCCCGACCCGTGGGATTCGGAGGCACGAAAAGAGAAGGGCTGAGGATTGAAATGAGGGGCTTGAGACAACTTGACGCTAGCGTTTGCTTCTTTATTTTTCCTTTATCCTTTTCCTACTTTTACATGTCTTTCTTTTCCCTGTCTTTCTTACTTCCCTGGCCTTCTCTCTGCTCCTCTCGCAGTACCCCTCGCCGTATCTCCTTCTCACAGTCTCCTCGCAGTCTCACAGTCTCTCTCTCTCTCTCTCTCTCTCTCTCTCTCTCTCTCTCGTGGTTCCCTTCTTATACCCCGGTCTCTCCTCCCATCGTACCTCTCAGTCTCGCGTGATTTACAGGAGAACGCAGGGGTTTCTCCGAAGGCGAAACAGTAAATCGAAACCTAATTCATCGAGCACATGTGCAACATGGCGCATGCTCCAGGCGGCTCCGGACAAACGAATGTGCTTAAGTTGCCCTCTACCTCGGGCTCCATTTACCAACACCCCTCCCAATATAACTAAAGGGGGGAACATGAGCCTAAAGAGAACTTTATTGTCCACGGATTCATTTCAGTAGGTGATTTCCCATGTTTTACTCTTCCAACGTTTGGCAACATTTCTCTGTAATGCAATGCTAAACATATTTAGAATATCTTGTCTCATGAACCCATGAACTCCTCCCCCCATGCCAAGTGATACAGGTATAGAGATATGAGACACATAACACCCACCATCAATTTAATGTCATTTCTTACCCAAAACTTTCAAAGAAGGTAAGGTTATTGTCATTTTGCAGAGGAGGAAACTGAGACTTAATAACATAATAATGATTAAAGTGTCAGGGCCAGGACTGGAAATCATATGTGTTCTATATTGAACTAAAGCCAATGTCAATGAAAATTGTGAATCAGTATGGATGTGATAGTAGAAACAGGCTGGGAATGGAGGGGTAGCAAGGGTCTGGTTTTGGGGAGCATAGGATATGAGCCATGACAAGAGCAGCCACAAAGACACAGACCACCTTAGATAGCTTGGTACATTCCCCATCCAGCAAGTAGCTCAGTCTCTCTGGGGGATGAAATGAGCATGGGCTCAACATTATATAATGAGCTACATATTTATGATTCCAAGATACGGATATATGGGGGGGGGGCGGCGGGGAAGGAGGAAGAGAACTTGGCACCCAGGTCAAGGAGTTGATGCATGAATGGAAAAGATGAGAACACTGCAAGGCCCTCTACCTCTCTAGGCATGTTTTCTCTCTGTATGTTACAGATAATAAGACCCGCCATTCCTGGGGATATTGTATATGAGTGATTAGCATAGGTCCTGCCCAATGTAGGCTTTGTAGAAATGATAGCAGTTTCCATTCTAATGTTGATGCTAGGGAAATAACTGGATAAGCATAACGTGATTTGATTTATCATCAAAGATATTTACTCTAGCTTTTAAAAATTATTTTCTATAATGGTGGAAAGCTGGAAACAAAGACCACAAGCGAAGGTTTGGTTGAGTAAATTATACTTCATACTTGCAGTGGACTGCTATGTATTTAAACCCAAGTCTCTTTCAAATTATGGAACCAAACCCAATAGCTGACATCTTGATGCTGTAGAAAATGGGTTAAAATAACCATCTGTGTTATCTTTGACTCCTAGGGCATCACGCATGCTGTCCCATCCTTCTTGAAGCCTCCCTCTCATCTCAACCCCCCACCCCCATATGCACACACCTGACAAAACCCTAGTCTCATCTCAGTTCTCAACTCACCTGGCAATTCCTGCGGCCAGTTTTCCCCGATCCTGCTAAAGGCCATTCTCCTTATTATAGGCAGTATCTATCATGTGGTTGTAGTTACTCGCATAGTTACCTGTCCTCCCCAGTAGGCTACTATCCCCTGTGCCTAGCACAGTGTTGTTTGGAAGTCCTGGCACAGTTTCTGGGCATGCCCCTAGCTCACATGTTTGTGCTGCCTGTTCCTACTCTCCCTCCAGATACTTCTGTGCCTTGATCCCTCACCACCTTCAAGTATCTGCCCAAACGTCACCTTCTCAAGGAAACTGACCGTGCACACCTCATTAAAACTGCATACCCACCAATCCTACTCTTCTGCTCTGCTTTCCAACAGCATGTATTGTCTTCGACTGCAGTGAATTATTGGTTGATTTATTAGTATGCATTGTTTATTTTTGTCTCCCCCCCCATTAGAATATAAACTCAACAGGGGTGGGCACTTTAGTTGGCTTGGTTCACTGGTTTATCCCCCGTCTTCTAGAACACTACCCAGCATGTAGGTGATCTTTATGAATATCTGTGGCTGGAGTGGACAAACTGCTTGGTGTACAGTAGGTGTTCAGCAAATGGCAACCTTCATTATTGTTGTTTTCCTGGTTGAGGGATGCTGGAGGGGAGACAGTCAATGAAAGGAAGGCGTGAATGGATGAATAAAGAGGGAGAAAATTGCTGGGATGTGGCCAACTCCACCGATCTACTTGCCCAGACCAGAGGCCTGGCAGTTGTTCTCAATTGAGTAGGTGCTTCTCACCATCCCTGTAGGGGACATCCTTATTAGTCAGCTCACCCATATGAAGCATAGAGAGGGGCACTGTGGCAGAAAACCAATTCCTTTGCAGCTTCTTCTATGACACCGCCTCAAGCCCCATACTTGCTTTTAAAGTGCTTCAAATTCCCCATCAACCCGTATTTAGTTGTAAACATTAACCACCACCATGTTACCCCATGAAATGTGCTTTCACTACAATCCATTCTGTTCCTTCTAAAGAACAATCAGGAGTGATGACAAGTGCTGTATTTCCAAATACTATGTGTTCAAAACTTCAACAACACTGCAATAAAAACTATTAACCCCACTGTACAGAGGAGGAAAAGGAAGCTCAACAGAAACCAGTGATGGGACGAAGGTTGCAGAGCCATTGATTGAGTCATGGCATGCCTGACTCTATAGTCTGTGAACCTTCCAAAACATGTTTCAAGTAACAATATCAATATTGCTGAGAAAAAGGGTCAGCTACTGGAATGGGGTTGATAAGCACATTTTAATGTTTGGCCAGTTTCCTGTTAATCAAGCTGCTGGAAAATTTAAAAGCAAAAAACACTTAGTTTTACCAGAGGGAACATGACGGAGGCTGATTTTAAAATTCACGAATGGACCAAGATCTAATTCTGGCTCAGAAAAAGGCATTTAAAAGTAGAATCTGTGTATATATATATATATATATATATATATATATATATATATACACACACACATATATAATATTACATATATATAAAATATTTGATGTCTTTGTCTGCTAAAATGCATGTTTGTATTATTTTTTCTCAGTAGAGTGAACAATATTTGGAGTGCCACAGTAATAGTCAAAACGATTGCATGTGCTTATGAAAAGAGTCAAAAACTAGAAAGAGAGGTAAATGTATTTCCTTCAAACTTTCTTCCGTCTCTATGTGTGGATGTGGGTATGTGTGTTGTCCTCATGGCTGAAATCATGGCTTCTACACAGTTTTACATCAGGTATGTCTATGCAATTATTTACTGCTTTTTTTTCTAACCCTAAATATAATTACCTGGAACATAAAATAAAAAAACAAAACAGACAGACAGACAAAATAAGGATTGTTTGGAAGAACGTAAGAGTCACGGGGTGAAACCTGAGCAAATATAAAACCCCACCATGAAAACTACTAGAAATAAACACTGTGTCACTGGCTGACAAATAGCACCATCGATTTTAATCAATGACATTGTTTACCTAGAAAAAGCAAGAGAATCTGTGCGACAGAACACTTCACATAACATGCTGAGGGACCTTGATGAATAATCTGAAAGGCTTAGGGAAAGAAAATGATACAATTCTTTTGAGCACTCTATTAGAAGATTTTCATGAATGGAGAGTCTAGTTAGAAGATGACGGGTATGGTGGCCGCAGTGAGGAGGAAGAAGTCACCATAAAAGCCCAAAATACCTGTCATGTCACAGGTCTACCCCACAATTACAAGACAATGGTCCCTTGACTCCATTAAGGGTGCCATCACTACTGTAGTTCATCAGGAACAGGTCAGATTATGCCACACTGACCTTAGGGCCTAGGTAGGGACAATGGAGTGGGGAGGGGGAGGTAATGGTATTATAGCATGTGAAAGGGGTTCTATGGTAGGTCGGTCCCCCAGTGTAATGGTAGACCTAAAACCACGTATCTGAACCATAGCATCCATAATTTTCACAATCATACAATACAATCATAATCAAAACATCATTTTTTCTTATTTTCAGAACTTGCAAAAAAATCGTAATATTCATGTTTTAAAGATCCCAGTGAAGAATAGATAACCAGGTTTGCTTTCCTTTTTTTTTTCTTTTTCAAAGAAGAATAAAACAATTTTCAAGGGTACAGGTTTCTACAGTTTGGATGCTAGACATATGTTTAAGTTAGACATAAACATATTGAATGACAATTGCTCATGAACAATTTTTAACATCAATCACCATCCTTCCAGTTTCAAGAAAAGAAAATGAGAGAAGGAAAAAGACAGTTTCATTACAGAAGCTCTGCTCAAAGAGGTTGATGTGTATCATTTCCTAGGATCAAAAGGAAAAAAATATATATTAAAACATCTATTATGTGCTCAGTCCTAGGTAGAGCAGTGTGTCCCATTTATTTGCCACAGTATTGCAGAGAAGCAGGTTAATACTTAATTAAGCTCTGGTTAGAAAACTTGTAACACCCACTACATGATAGGCACTGTGCTAGGAGTTTAAGGGACAGGAAGATGACCCTGACAGAGACACCCAAGGGCTAATCCTCACATCCCTGTGACTAAGAATGGAACTAAACGGAGACTTAAACTAACACAATTGAGGAGGAACACACAGCATTCAAATTACTACAGAAAGCAGACTTGGGCCAGACAGCCAAAGAAATAATGCCCTCAGAGGCACTGTCCAGCATGTAAGTGGAACATGGATTGAGAAGGTGTTGAGGGCACTAACAAGGAAAGGTAGAGCTGAGGTCCACCATCCATCCAGCAGACAATTTGTGAGTCATTACCCAACATGCACAGCCTTTCTATTCACCCTGTGAGCAGACCAATTCCTAACAAAATCTCAGATTGTCTTCTCCTGAGGTAAATCCCCTCCTTGTTGTTTCCATCCATTCCTGAACTGCTCCTGACTTCTCTTCCCTGCTTCTAGAACCTGTGCCTCAAAGTGGGGCCCCTGCATGCTCTCTCACTCATTTCAGTGTGCAATTTTCTATTTCCCTGATAAAAAGCTTTGCACCCTCAAATAGAGGGACTGCATCGATTTCTGCTTCTCTCAGTCATCTGGCAAAATAGAACTGGGCACACATAGGGAAGAACATTTTATGTAAACATTTTGAGGTGATATGTTTCTTTTCATCTCTTTCCAATCATTGGTAATCTGAGGGGTACAGTTAATCAAGGTCATTAGCAATTGCTTTGGTAAAAAACAAACAACAAACAAACAAACAACAACAACAAAAAAAAAAAACAAGCAAACAACTTACCCAACACAGGGTTTTGTGTGTATAGGAAAGTAGTGTCCAAAATGCGAGCAGACATCAGTGATAGATAGATACTATGACAGAATTTTTAATCACTGTGTAGTCCCAATACTGGGATGGTCTCTTCTCCAGAAAATCTATCACCCAGAGATACATCAGTTCTCTCCTGTTTTCTGACTTATTCTGACAAAACCGCCTAAATGGATCTGTAGTGGTGCAGAATGGAGTATAATAAAATTGGATCTAATCATAAGTCACACGCTGCCTTCCCCTCTCGCTACAGGAAAAAAAAAAATATGATGACATCAATACTAGAGGCGTAAGTTAAAATACGTACTTCTATTTTCTTTCCTTTTTATTTTATTAAGATTTATTTATTTCTGCATAGAACAACTGGGGTATAGGCCTGAGGTGCAGGGCGGGGGGTGGGTGGGTAAGAGGATTCACCAGGGACAGAGTTGGGGACAGAATGGGCAGACTTACTGAAATACACTGCTGGGGGGAGGGGCGGGTATGACTGGAGAGGTCTGCTGCACCATATATGGGTCAGCTCCTTGGCTGGGGATCAAACTCAGGCCGTAGTGGTGATAGAGCTGAGACTTAACTCCCAGCGCCACCAAGGAGACCCCTATTTTATTTGTTCAAAGAGAGGTGTGGAGTGCAGGATGCTGGCTAAGTGATATGGGGAGAATGATCCCAAGGAAAAGTCATTTCTAAGCAATGGTTGGCATAAAACATCACCGCAGAATTAATAGTACGTCTACTGGTTTGAACTATTCTCAGCACTTTATGTATGTTTTCTGACCAGCTGGAATGTGACCCTTAATAAAGGACCAGTTAAGTCTTTCCTAACTCATTGATGCTTGTTAATTTTCTGCTTCAAACAGAATGTCTACACACAAAAGTCACAGCCTGTGTCATCTTCTGGCTCTACTTTGCCCCGACAAATATCTTGCAGAATAGATACAACACATTTGAGTTCGAAGAAGAGGAAGTAAAAGAAGGTTGGTTGACTGACATGGTATGGCCTCTAGAATGACACAGTAGATCCTCATAGAGCTGCCTGATGTTGGGAGAAATACCCATACAGTACAGAGCTTAAGTCTCAGCTTAAGTCCCCACATTAAAGAGGTCTTTACTTTGTAGAGATCTCTCTACGAAGTGAGCATAATTATATGCTCACTCCTACACCTCTACACCTCTTGCTTTGCATTGACAATTATATGAGATAAGGAATAAAAATGTTGGTGTTCACGGGTGTTACCCTTACTTATGGGAATCACTTCAGGTATCTATTCCTTAGAGAGGCAGTAGATGAAAGCTATCAGGAATGTCAACTCTGGAGCCACAGAGCCTGGATGTATATCCCAGCTACCCCATTCACAAGCTGTGCGTCTTTGGGCAAGTTGTGCTACCTCTATGGCCCTCCTAATCTCATTTGTCAACTGGGAATATTCACTGCCCATACATTATAGAGGTATCAGAGATGACTAAATGAGGTAAACCATTGCAATGTTCATTGTAGCACTGTTGATGGTAGCCAAGATATTGTTAGCCAACAACGTAAATACCCCAAAAGAGAGGAATGGATAAACACACACACACACACACACACACACACACACACACACACACACACACACTGGAATACTACCCAGCGATCAAAAAATATAAGCTCTTGTCATTTCTGGCAACATGGATGGAGCTGGAGGGGCTATTACTAAGTGAAGTCAGTCAGAAAGAGAAACACAAATGCCAGATGGCATCACTAATATGTGGAATATAGAAAAACAAAACAAAGTGTCAGATAATGCCAAACTGAAAACTAATCCTTGAAAGTTAACTGTGGATGGGGGCAATGAAAGGGGGAGGGGGAGGGGAGGGAGGAGGGGAGGGATGAGAACAAAGAAGAGAGGGAGCACAAGAGTCTATGATGGTAGACTGTGGGTTCTTTGGTGGTGGGTGCACTATGGCAGTACATCCTGAAGGGGGGGGGAGCCCTACACTTCTTTAATGGAAGCAACACATAAACCAATATTAGCTCAATAAAAATATTATTGAAAGTATCTAAGAGCAATGGGCATAGAGATAACAAATTATATTGCTGCACACCTGAAACTTTTGTGATGTGATAAGCCCATCTTAGTGAATAAATTTTATTTTAAATAAAAACTTGGTTTATTCTTCCAATCCATGAACGGACATGGGATATCTTTCCACTTCTTGTGTCTCATTTCCTTTGACAATGTCTTATAGTTTTCAGTGTATAGGCCCTTCACTTCCTTTATTAAGATTACTCCCAGGTAATTTCATCCTTTTTGGTGCAATTTTAGTTTTCTTAATTCATAAACACAAGTTTTATTTGTAAAAGTGAATGTAACTTTTTTTTGTTCAAAATATATACTAGGAATTGATTCATTCTTTTATTTTTATTTATCTTATGTTTTATCTTACATCATTGTTCTCCCACCACCATACCACCCATAATTCTCCCACCACCATACCTCCCATGAACCATCACCATACTCCCTTATGTTCATCCCTCCAATTTTGCCCCCCCCATGCCCTCTCCTTTGCTGTATGCCTCTGTTCTATGGTCAGCTGCTAATTTTGATGTTTTCTTCACCTTTTGTTTGGTTTCTCTAAAGTCCACATTTAAGCGGGACTATCTGGTATTTGTGTCTTTCCTTCTGACTAATTTTGGCTAGCATAATTCCTCCCAGCTCCATCCATGTTGCTACAAATGGCATGAGTTTGTCTTTTTTTGTTGCTGAGTAATATTCCATTGTATAAATATAACACAAATTTTTGATCTGTTTGTCTCTTTTGGGGCATTTGGGTTGTTTCTATATCTTGGCTATTGCAAATAGTGCTGCCATAAACATACAAGTGCAGGTTTCTTTTTCAAATTAGTGTTTTTGTGTACTTTGGCTAGATTCTTAGGAGTGGAATTGCTGGATCATATGGTGGACTGCTGAGGGGGCCTTGCTGACCCAGCCAGATAAGACGCTGGCAAGCAGCTAAGAAAAGGGCCTCACACCGTGAGGCCGAAGACTTTCAAAGAGCCTCACACCATGGGGCTGAAGATTCCTTGTGCCTCACACCGTGGGGCTGAAGATTATCACCTATAAACATCCCTTTGCTTTTTGTTCTTGGTCATAACAAGAAAAAACTTCTCGGAAAATACATTGGGCAATGAATTATACATATAAGAAAATTGTAAGTACATGGCACAGAGAATTACTTGCTTAAAAATTAAACACTGAACAATCTGGCCCACTTGACAATGGGAAATAATTGTTGTACAAGAGCACGCCTGATAAGCAGCCCAGAGCTGGCCACAAATTTCCTTTTGTGGAAGTTCCGTAAAGAAGACTTTTAATGATTCATGAAGTTGATTACGCTAGGAGTTTCTAGGTAGAAAAAGTTCTAACAACTGTTAGCATTGGTGGATAGGGTTGTACTGAGGACTATCAGCTGTCTTTGGTAATTGTTTAGGCTGTAATAATGAGTTTAAGTTTTTATTATCTATTAACTTTAAAGGTCACCTTTTTCCTAAAAAACACATAGGCACCAAATGTCCATGGGAAAGGAATGTACTGATTGTTTCTGTTTTGCTTCTATGCATATCATGATGTAATCTCACCGTTTGCCTTCATGTATAAATAAAGACCCGCTGAGACCCTCAGCAGGAGATACTTACACCAGATAGAGTGTCTGTGTCTGCCTCATTCCCCTTCCCCTCCTCCCTCAATTTCGCCAACGCCGGCTGGCTCATCCATTCAGGAACCCCTGACATGACACTTTGCCGGAGCTGGCCTTCAGCTGTAGACCCCCCCGCCCCCATTATTAGTGTCCTGAGGAATCTTAGAACACAGCTTTCCATAGCGACAGGACCATTTTACATTCCCACCAGCAGTGTAGAGAAGGTTCCTTTATCTCTACATCCTCTGCAGCATTTGTTGTTTCCCATTTTGTTTGTTTGTTTGTTTTTTAATGTGTGCCATTCTTACTGGGGTGAGGTGGTATCTCGTTGTTGTTTTTATTTGCATTTTCCTGATAACTAGTGATGCTGAACATTTTTTCATATGCCTACTGGCCATTTGCATTTCTTCTTTGGAGAAGTTTCTTTTTCTTTTTAGTTCTTTTGCCCATTTTTGACTGGGTTGTTTGCTATGTTCTTGCTGAGTTGTGTACGTTCTTTGTAGATCTTTGATATCAGCCCCTTATCTGTCATATGGTGTGCAATTATTTTCTCCCATTCAGTAGGATGTCTCTTTGTCTTGGTTATTGTCTCTTTTGCTGTTACAGCAGCTTTTTAGTTTGATGTAGTCCCAGCTGTTTATCTTCTCCTTTGTTTTCCTTGCCTCTGGAGAAGAATCTGCAAAGATGTTTCTGAAATTTATGTCCTGGAGTGTTTTGCCTATGTTTTCTTCTGTATAGTTTATGGTGCCAGGTCTTACAGTCAAGTCTTTTATCCATCTTGAGTTGATTTTTGTATGTGGTGTGAGATGGTAGCCTAGTTTCATTTTTTGGCATGTGGCAGTCCAATTTTCCCAACATCATTTATTGAAGAGGCTTTCCCTGTTCCAGTGTACATTCTTTGCTCCTTTGCTGTAAACGAGTTGACTGTATATCTGTGGTTTTATTTCTGGGCTTTCGGTTTGATTCCATTGGTCTGTGTGTCTGTTTTTGTTCCAGTACCATGCCGTTATTATTATTATGGCTTTGTGATATTGTTTGAAATCTGGAAATGTAATGCTGCCTTTCTTCCCCCCTTTTAGTCAGGAGAGCTTTCACTAATTGGTTTGTTTTGTTTTGTTTTGTGTGTGTGTGTGTGTGGGTGTGGTTTCATATGCAGTTCATCAATATTTGTTCCATTTCTTGGAAGAATGTTATTGAGATTTTTATTGGGTTTGCATTGAATCTGTAATTTGCCTTTGGTAGGATGGCCAGTTTTATAATGCTGATTCTTCCGATCCATGAGCAGGGAATGTTTCCATTTTTTCATGTCTTCTTGTATTTCTTTTAACAATGTTTTGTAGTTTTCCTTGCATAGGTCTTTCACCTCCTTTGTCAGGTTTATTCCCAGGTATTTAATTTTGAGGGGTAGAGTTGTAAATTGGATGGTTTTCTTAATTTCTTCCTCTTGAGATTGATTGTTTGTGTATAGGAAGGCTACTGATTTCTGTGCGTAGATTTTGTAACCTGCTACTTTTCTAAACTGGTTTATTGTTTTAATTAGTTTTTCTGTGTGTGTGTGTGTGTGTGTGTGTGTTTTAGGATTCTCTCTGTACATTATCATATCATCTGCATATAATGATAGTTTCATGTCTCCTTTCCCTACTTGAATTCCTTCTATGTCTTTCTCTTCTCTAATTGCCCTAGCTACTAGAACTTCTAGTACTATACTGAAAAGCAGTGGCAGTGGTGAGAGTGGACATCCTTGTCTTGCTCCAGATCTTAATGGGAAAGCTTTCAGTTTTTCAACATTAAGAATGATCTTAGCTGGGGGCTTGGCATACATGGCTTTTCTTAAGTTCTATCCCTTTTATCCTAAGTTTTTTGAGGGCCTGCATCATAAATGGATGTAGGATGACCTTTTGGATTGTCTTTTTGATTTCTATTTCATTGACCTTTTGCATTGTCTTTTTCATTTCTATTTCTTTATTTCTGCTTGAATTTTTAATATTGCCTTTCTTCTGGCTTTTGTTTTTTTTTTTTTTTTTGATTGTTCTTTTTGCTTATACTTTCCTCTTAATACTGCTGTTGCTGGGCCTCCCTGGTGGCGCAAGGAGTAAGACGCAACCTATGAAGCTATCCACAGTCACTGCATCATGAGTTTGATCCCCGACCAGGGAGCTACCCACAGTGACGCAGCAGACCTCTCCTGTCTCGCCCGCCTCTCCCCTCAGCAGTATGTTTCAGTCAATCTGCCTGTTCTGTTCCCCACTCTGTCTCTGGTGAATCTTCTCACCCCCCCCACACCTCTGGCCTGTACCCCAGTTCTTATATGCATGAATAAATAAGTAAATAAATAAATCTTTTTTTTTTAATACTGCTGTTGCTGAGTCCCATACATTCTGGAAAGTCGTTTCCTCATTGTCATTTGTCTCAAGGTACTTTTTTTAAAAATTTCTCCTTTGATTTCCTCATTAATCCAGTGGTTTCTTAGTAGCATCCTGTTCAGTCTCCATGTAGTGGGAAATAACCTTGCTTTCTTTTTGTAGTCGATTTCTACTTTGATGCCTTTATGGTCTGAGAAGACACTTGGTAGGATTTCAGTCTTCATGTATTTGTTGATGTCTCTCTTGTGACCCAATATGTGGTCGATCCTGGAGAATGATCCATGTGCAGTTGAGTAGAATGTGCGGTCAGTTTTTGGGGGGTGCAATGTCCTATAGATGTCTATTAGGTCCATGTGGCCTAGATCCTCATTTAGGGCTGTTGTGTCCTTGTTTAATTTCTGTCTTGTTGATCTGCCCCTTGCTGAGAGTGGGGTGTTGAAGTCTCCTACCACATGTGTATTTTCTCCAATGTCTGTTTTCAGAGCTGATAGTAATTGTCCAATGTATTTTGGAGCTCCTTCATTGGTGAGTGCTCCTATACTGATGAGTGCTATGCGTTTCTGGTGTACTGTCCCCTTGATCATTATATAGCGTCCTTTGGTGTCTCTTGTCACCATTTTTTGTTTGAAGTCTGTTGTATCTGCTATCAGTATGGCTACCCTTGCCTTCTTTTGGGCGCCATTTGCTTGGAGAATTGTTTTCCAACCCTTTACTTTCAATCTACGCTTATCTTTAGAGCTGAAGTGTGTTTCATGGAGGCAACAGAAGGTTGGGTTCTGTTTTTTTTTTTTTTTTTCTTTGGCAAAGGTTTTCCTCTTTATTTTTTTTTTTTTTTTTCATGATTCGGGGACTTTATTTATTTATTTTTTTTAAATATTAAATTTTATTTTTATATTCCCCCATACAATTGCAAACGCCCCATTCTGACCCCAATCCTTCCCCTCCCGCCCCCACCCCCCAAAAAGTGTCTCTGGTTCATAGTTTTTTGTTGATTTTGATTTTCACTTTCTTATATTCATTTTCCTGGTCCCTTAATTAAGTTTTCTAGATTCCTGCTATGAGTGAGACCATCCGGTATTTTTCTTTTTCTTTTTGGCTTATTTCGCTGAGCATGATCCCTTCCAGTGCCATCCATGTTGCTGCAAATTGCATGTGTTTATCTTTTTTGAATGCTGAGTAATATTCCATGGTATATATGTACCACATTTTCTTGATCCAGTCATCTATTTTTGGGCATTTGGGTTGTTTCCAAAGCTTAGCTATTGTAAACAGTGCTGCTATAAACATAGGAGTGCAGGTGCTCTTTGGAATTGATGTTTCTGTGTCCTTTGGGTAAATACCTAGGAGTGGAATTGCTGGATCATATGGAAGCTCTATGTTTAGTAGGTCCAGAAATCTCCACACAGCTCTCCATAATGGTTGGACCAGTTTGCACTCCCACCAACAGTGCAGAAGAGTTCCTTTTTCTCCACATCCTCGCCAACATTTGTTGTTGCTAGTTTTTTTAATATGTGCCATTCTCACTGGTGTGAGATGGTATCTCATGGTAGTTTTGATTTGCATTTCCCTGATTACAAGTGATGTTGAACATTTTTTCATATGTCTGTTGGCCATTTGCATTTCCTCTTCAGAGAAGTTTCTTTTTAGCTCTTCTGCCCATTTTTTGACTGGATTATTTTCTTTGTTGTTGCTGAGTCTCATCAGCTCTTTGCAGATTTTTGTGATCAGTCCTTTATCATTAGTGTTGGGTGCAAAAATGTTCTCCCAGTTGGTGGGGTTTCTCTTTGTTTTTGTTATATGATAATATACATAGAGAACCCCAAAATCTCCACAGAAAAACTAATTCAACTCATCAATCAATTCAGTAAAGTGGCAGGATACAAAATCAACACGCAAAAGTCAGTAGCCTTCCTATACACAAACAATAAATCTGAAGAAGAAGAAATCAAAAAAACCACCCCTTTTATTATCGAAACAAAAAAAATCAAATATTTGGGAATAAATCTAACAAAAGAGGTAAAGGACCTATACAAAGAAAACTATAAAACACTGTTAAAAGAAATAGAAGAAGACACAAAGAAATGGAAAGACATCCCCTGCTCATGGATTGGAAGAATAAACATTATTAAAATGGCCATCCTACCAAAAGCAATATACAGATTCAATGCTATTCCAATCAAAATCTCAATGGCATTCTTCAAAGAAATAGAACAATTATTGATGAAATTCATATGGAATCACCAAAAACCCCGAATAGCCAAAGCTCTACTGAAAAAAAAAGAAGGAAATGGAGGCATCACACTCCCAGACTTCAAACTATACTACAAAGCCATAATCATCAAAACTGCATGGTATTGGAACAAGAACAGACATACAGACCAATGGAATCGAATAGAAAATCCAGAAATAAACCCACAGATTTATGGTCAACTAATCTTTCACAAAGGAGCAAAGACTATGCATTGGAGCAAAGAAAGTTTGGTCAATAAATGGTGCTGGGAAAACTGGGTCGCTACATGCAAAAGAATGAAGCTTGACCACTACCTCACACCATACACAAAAATCAACTCAAAATGGATTAAAGAACTAGACATAAGACCTGAAACCATAAAATACATAGAAGGAAATATAGGCGAAACACTACGGGATTTGCACATCAAAGACATCTTTACAGACACATCACCCAAAGCAGTGATAGTGAAGAGAAAGATAAACAGCTGGGACTACATCAAATTAAAGAGCTTCTGCACAGCAAAAGAGACAATAACAAAAACAATGGGTTCTGTTTTTTAATCCAGTATGTTACTCTGTGTCTTTTTATTGGTGAATTCAGTCCATTAATATTTAGGGTGATTTTTGATCCATGCAAGTCTGTCATTGCCATTTTGGTTATTGTTGGTGGTTCTCTTCACTACCTTGTTCCATTCTTCCTATTCATTCCTTTTTTGGCTTAGATTTTAAGGCTTCTTTGTAATGTTTCTTGGTGTGGGGCTTTAGTAGTAGCAAGTTTCTGAAGACTTTGTCTGGGAAGGTCCTTAATTTTCCCTCATATCAGAAGGAGAGCATTGCAAAATAAAATATTCATGAATGGCATTTTTTGCCTTGGCGGTTTTTTGAATATGTTGCTCCATTCTCTTCTTGCCCATAGCTTTTCTTCAGAGAAGTCTGATGTCAGCCTGATTGGTTTTCCTATATAGGTTATCCGTTTCTTTCCCCTCGTCAGCTTCATTATTTTTTTTCTTTGTCTTGGACACTTGGAAGATTTACTATTATGTGTCTTGCTGTAGTTTTCTTTTCATTATGGCAGTTTGTGGCCCTTCTAGCTTCTTGTATGTCTATTTTCATTTCCTTCTTCAAGTTTGGGAAGTTCTCTTCAATTATTTCCTTGAATAGTTTCTCAGTTCCCATGTCTCTTCTCCTTCTGGGATTCCTATAACTCATATTTCCTGTCCTCATGATGTCAGATAATTCTTGGAGTTTTTCTTCATTGTTTTTCCTTTGTTCCTCTTTCTTTTTTTCTTCCTTTTGGCCCTTTATATATCTGTATCTTCAGGAGTACTGATTCGTTCTTCCATTTCATCTATTCTAACTTTGTGGCTTTTTTCTGGAAGTTTTTAGTTCCTCTGTTGCTCTTTTAACCTCCTCCAGTTCCTTTACTTTCTTTAAACATTGAGTCTCATTCTTCTGTTTGGTGATTATGTTTCTCATAGCTTTCTGTTCCTTTTCCGCTTCTTTTAACTAAGATGATTCCAAATTCTTTATCTGTCAGGAAGAGAAATTCTTCCATGGCAGTGTCATTGGGTTCTGGCAACTGATTTTCCTTCTGTGGTGTACTGTTCCCAGGAGGGCTTGTTTGACCACTTGTATATTTTGATCTCCCAGTTGTTTGCTTTTGTGTTCATTCTTGGCATGTGTTCATGTGGCCACTGGTGCCCTTGGGCATGACTTCTGTGAGCTTTTACCCAGGAATGTATGGGTTTGCCTGGGGCTTGGGCTGCTTTGGGTGGTGGGTGGAGGCAGGGGGCAGGTGCTCCTGTTGTTCTCCCCTAGGCTCCCACCTACTGGACCTCTTCTGATGACCAGTGGATCGATCTGCATGTTGTCCAGGCAGCTGTGGCAGCTGGTTGGGTTCAGGGGCGGCGTGGGGGATCCCGTGGCACCTGTCAACTGCACTGCTGATGCTTGCAGGCAGAATGTCCCAGTGCTCTTACCTTGGCACTGGTGGATCTGCACACTGCTTGGGCCACTGTGGCTGCTGGGCAGGGGCAGAGGCTCCTGTGGCTTCCCTCAACCAGACCGCTTGGGGAATCTAAAGGCCCCTGATGTAGGACTCAGCACTGCAAGGCTCCATCCATGGCCCTGTCCCCTGGCTGGTACAGCAGACTAAATGGAGTGTGTGGTGCAATTTTAAAAGCACTGTGTTGACTGTGTATCCTGCCACTTTACTGTATTCATGTATTATTTCTACTAGTTTCTTGGTGGAGTTCTTTGGATTTTTCCATGTATAATATCATGTCACTTGTGATAGTGATAGTTTCACTTCTTCCCCAGTTTGGATTCCTTTTATATCTATTTCTTGACTAATTGCTCTGGCTAAGACTTCTAATATTATGTAGAACAGTAGCGGTGAAAATGGACTTCCTTACCTTGATCCTGATCTTAGGGGGATGCTCTCAGTTTTTCACCATTGACTACGATGTCATCTGTGGGTTTGTTGTGTATGGTCATTGAGATCAGATTTTCTTGCTCATAATTGGCCTGTTCAAATTTTATGTCTCCTCCTGGTACAGCCTTGGGTGCTTGTATGGCGTTAAAATTTTGTCCACTTCTTGTAGGTTGTTCAATTTGTTTCCATATAGACATTTGCTGTACTCTCATATGAACCTTCTATTTCTGCCATATCTGCCGTAATATCACTGCTTTCATTTCTGATTACCCTTTTTTTATATTTTATTTTATATAATTCTTACATCACTTTTCATTTTTGCACAATGTATGCATTTTCATTTTGGTTATATTCCCCATACAATTGCACCCCTCCCCCTATTTTGACCCTAGTCCTTCCTCTCCCCGCCCCCCGCCCCTCCCCCCCGTAGTGTGTCTCTGGTTTATAGTTGCTTGTTGATTTTGATTTTTACTTTGTATTAATTGGTCTTTTCCCTGGTCCCTTATTTAGGTTTTCTAAATTCCTGCTATGAGTGAGACCATGCGGTATTTTACTTTTTCTTTCTGACTTATTTCGCTGAGCATGATCCCTTCTAGCTCCATCCTGATTACCTTTTTGTTTTGGTGTTCTCTCTTCTTAGTGACCCTACATATGATATGGGTTTATCAATTTGGTTTCTCCTTTCAAGAACCGCCTCTTGGTTTCATTGGTCTTTTGTATCATCTTTTTGATTTCTGATTTATTTATGTCCACTCTATTTTCTTTATTGAGGTCACATTGGTTTACAGCACTATATATGATTTAGAGGAACAGGTTCACACCTCCTTACCATCCCCACTAGCCAAGCACCCATAGTCCTTTACCTAGGCCATTGGGCCCCCTCCCTGCTTTCTTCCCACCCCTTCTCTCCCTCCCCTCTAGCAGCCTTTAATTCTGCAGTCATATTTCAAGGGTTTGTTTTGGTGTAGTTTTGCCAGATGCTTTGTCCCACCCACCCCACCCCAGGCCCCCGATAGTGCACATATGAGTGAAACTATCTGGTATTTGTCTTTCTCCTGCTGACTTATTTTGCTTAGCACAATCCCCTCCACTCCCATCCCTGTTGCTGCAAATGACAAGAATTTATCTTTTTCTTTATAACTGAGTAGTATTCCATTGTGCATATATACCACATCTTCTTAATGTAGACGTGCATTGTAGATGGGCACTTAAATTGTTTTCCTACCTTGGCTATTGTAAATAGTGCTGCAAAGAACATATGAGTGCTTACATCCCTAGACTGGCGCAGCCCTTATGGAAAACGGTCCTAGTATGGAGGTTCCTTGAAATATTACAAAACGATGTAACATATGATGCAGCAATTCCACTCTTAGCTATCTACCAAAGAACACAAAATCACTGTGATTTTTATTATGTCCTCCCTTCTACTGAGTTTTGGTTTTGTTTGTTCTTCTTTTTCTAGTTGTTTCAGAGGTAAAGTTAGATTGCATATCTGAGACTGTTCTTATTTACTGGTGTGGGCCTGAATTGCTATGTAATTCCCTACTTCCCTCTTAATACCATTTTTAGTACATCCCACAGGAGCTGGTAGCTTCTCTCTTCATTTTTATTGGTCTCCACCCAGATATCTTTTTCATTTCTTTTCATTTCTTCATTGGCCCAGGAGTTATCCAAAAGCATTTTCTTTAGTGTCCACATGTTTGGGCTTCCCCCCACCCCCACCCCCACCCACACCCCAGGCTTCTTTTAAAAAAAAAAAAAAACTTTTTCTTTTTCTTTTTTTTTAAAGATTTAGTTATTTATTTACACAAGCACTGAGTACAGTCAGAAGCGTGGGAGGGTGAGAGAACCCACCAGAGCCAGAGCGGGTAGCAGAGCAGGCAGTAGGACCGAAGTACACTGCTGAGGGGAGCAGCGGGCGGCAGGAGAGGTCTGCGCGCCATGCGGGACCCTCCTCCGGTGGCCCGGGAGCAGCCAGGGATCGAACCGGCACTGCAGAGGCTGCGGGCAGCTTCGCAACCCAGCGCTCAACCGCTGCACCACCGGGGAGGCCCCCCAGGCTTCTTTTTGTGGTTGATTTCTAGCTTTATTCCACTCTGCTCAGAAAAGATGCTTGATACAATTTCAATTGTCCCATATATTTTGAGATGTTTTGTGTCCCAGCCTATGATCTACCCTTGCAAATGTCCCATGTGAAATTGAGAGAAATGTGTATTCATTTCTTTGGGGATGGGAGGTTCTGTAAATGTCTGTTAAGTAGATCTGATCTGTTACTTCATTTACGACTATTGTTTCCTTGTTTACTTTCTGTCAGGATAATCTATCCACTGATGTAAGTTATGTGTTGAAATCACCTTCTATTATTGTGTGGCTGTCAAAGTGTTGATTTTTATCTGCTTAGCGCCATTTAAAATATTTGCCTGCACCTGTGTTGGGTGCATAACTATTGATGACAGTTATATCTTCTTGATGAATTGTTCTCCATGATCATTATATAGCACCCGTCTTTGTCACTGTTTGCCTTTTCTGGCTGAAATTCCAATTTATGGTATATGAAAATAGAAACTCCTACTTCCCCCTCCCCCACCCCATGTTATTGGCTTGAAATACCTCGGTCCAGCTTTTCACTTTAAGTCTACATTTCTCTTAGATCTGATGTGAGACTTTTGTAGGCATAATATAGATAGATGGGTCATGCTTTTTTCGTACAATATGTTGTTCTCTGTCTTTTAATAGGTATGTCCAGTCCTTTCACATTTAAGATGATTACTGATATACAAGGCTTATTTACCGCCATTCTGTCTTTTGTGTTTGTATATATATATTTTTAATTTTTTTACATCATTTCTCATTTTTAAATAATATTTGCTTCCCCCCACCCCCTCAGTACAAAACGCAAAAAAGCAAAAACGGACAATTATAAATCAGAGACATACTGCAGGGGAGGAGGGGGGAGAGGGATCAGAGGGAGGGAGGGAGGAGCACAGGGGACTGTGGTGATGGTGCACGGGTGCATTGGTGTCTTTTGTTTTTATGGTTGTTTCATCTTTCTGCTGTTTCTTTGTCCGTGTGTTTCTGTCTTCTTTATCACTTGAATGGCTTTCCCTGGTAGTTCTCTCAGTTTCTTCATTTCTTTTTTTAAGTGTCTCTATTCTATATTTTTTGTTTTGTGGTTACCATAAGGGCTGCATCCAACTTTCTACACCTAAAATAATCTCCTTTTTTGTGCTGGTATCAACTTATCATCATCATTTGACTCCATGGATTCTGTATTTTCCTCCTCACCTCTAATATTTTGTTGTTATCTCATATTACCCTCATTTATCCTTCTGATCCCACATTGCTATTTGTTACCTTGATCTTGCTCAGGGTTTTATGTTCTTTTAAATTTTATTTTCAAGAAGCAAAACTCCTTCCAAAATTTCTGTTTTTTTTTTTTTTTTTTAGAGATTTACTTTTATTTATTTATGCATACAAGATCTGAGGTGTAGGCCAGAGGTGTGTGTGTGGGGCGGGGGGTGAGAGGATATTCACCAGAGACAGAGTGGGGAGAAGACCAGGTGGATCTCCTGAAATACCCTGCCGAGGGGAGCAACAGGTGAGACAGGAGAGGTCTGCTGCGCCATGTGGGTCAGTTCCCTGGCCCGGGATCAAACTCATGCCACAGTGGCTGGCAATAGCTTGATAGTACTGAGATTTTAACCCCTGCACCACCAGGAAGCCCCCCCCCACACACATGCCCACATTTTTTGTAGGTCAGTCTGCTAGTGGTAAGCTCCATTAGCTTTTGTTTTTCTGGGAAAACCTTTATTTTTCCATTATATTTGAATGATCCTTTTGTAGAAGGGAATATTCTTGGCTCACAGGTTTTGTTTTTTGTTTTTTGTTTTTGTTTTTCCCTTTTGGAATTGTAAATATGTCATTGCGCTCTCTTCCCACCTTGAAAGTATCTGCTGAGAACTCTGATGAAAGTCTGATCGAGGTGCCTTTGTATGTTACGTTATTTTTCCCTAGCAGCCTTTAATATATTTTTACCTTCATCACTGAAATTTTGATAATTTAACAGTGTTGTGTCTTGGTGATCGTCTTTTTGCATTTAGAACCTTAGTACTTCTTTTGACTTCCTGGACATCCTGTTTAATTCTTTCTTTAGGTTTGGGAACTTCTCAGCTATTTATTATTATTATTATTATTATTATTATTATTATTAATGTTGAATAGTGTCTCTGCTCCCTTGTCTCTCTCTTTACCTTCTGGAATACCCATTATCTCATCATCCTTCTGTTTCCTCTTCTAATGGATTCTGATATTTATAAACATAGAGTTTATTTTCATTTTCCCTAAATCTTCTTTCTCTCTGTTCTTCCACTTGGATCATTTGCACACATCTAACTTAATTTTCTGAAGTTCTCTCCTGTAACACCACCTTAGGTCCACTTGGGGCACTTTCCATATTTGTTCTAATTTCATTCAATATCTCTTCAAATTCTGTAGTGAACCACTCTTTTTGTTGCTGGATCTCTTATCTAATTCCCTGAACCTGACTTTCTGTGTTTGATTGTGCTTTTAAGCCTTCATTGAATTTCTTTATGAAAGTGATTCTAAAATCATTGTCTGTGAGGTTCTCAAATTCTGTGACATGTGCACAGGTTTCTGGACTCCTAGTCTTTGCTTTCAGTTTTTCCATCTTGTGTTCAGCTTTTCCTGGTTTCCTAGGCATGTATGCTTTTATTCTGGCTGGGACACTGTCTATAATTTCATTTTTCTTCATTAGAAACCTTGGCGGCCAGTGAGGGAGGGATGGGAAGCTGGATTCTAAAGCCTCAGTATCAGTCTTGGTGAGGAGAGAGAGCTATTCCTGGTGGAGAGTGTCACATTTCCTATTATCCCCTTTCCCCAGAGCGAGCACTGCTCCCTGCTTCATGGAGCCCAAATTCTAGGGCCCTGCCTCTTTTGTGCTCCTCTTCACAGGGTACAACAGGTCTCTCCAATCTCCCAGCAGGGATGGGCGAGGGTGCTCTGTCACCCACCCTGCCAGTAGCCAAAATCTCCATGACTGAACCAATGGTCCCAGCACCCATGTACATGTAGGCCTGTACGCCCCCACACTCACTGAAAAGAGTCACCATGACCCCTGTACTATGCAGTCTGTATTCAGTTCCCAGCTTTTTCACCTGACTGGATTGCCTACCATGTTGGTTGCACACCCTTTGCCTCTTGCTGTACTTCCCCCACAGCAAACCGTTAACCTCAGAGCAAAAATATCCCTGGGTGATGTGTCCCATTTCCAGCGATGACCTGGTGACAGGTCATTGGTGAGCAAAATCTAATTTTTCCGAGTATACATAGGAGAGAGGTCACCAAAACCTCCCCATCCTACCATGTTGAGGATGGAGTCCTTATGGCGGCTTATTATGACCAATTTCATCTACCTGCAACATATGCAACAGCCCAAGTCCTCTGTTTAAATTTAGGCCTATCAGTGGCATACAGATACCATTATCTTTCTCCCTCTCTCCCTTGAAGGACCATGACAGGTCACTTTACATCCCAAGCAACCTTTCAGAACTCAAGGGGTAACTGAGTTCACATGTACGTACTTACATGATCAGAAGTCCTTTCAGGGTATACAAGCTGTTGATGATTATTTTTTCCCCTGAAACTCAGCTCTGGATATGTCATCAAAGACAGACTCTTTTTTACCCCCAGTGTGGCACCTATTTTCTCATTAGGGAACTGTTGTGGCAATCCATTTGGTGCTTATCAGAGGGCTCTACAGGGAAAACAGACTGAATCTTTTACATGTCGTGAAAACCAAGACACTCATCTTAACCTTGACACCATTTTGAAATAGCACAGTGATGTCGTGGGCAACTTGCTAGAGGCATGAGAATCCTGTTTCTATTCATCAAGAGTGCATGCTGGACAGAGCTGCTCACAGCTAGCTCTGGCAGCCCCAAGAGCACCTGTCCATCCCCTGGCCACATCCTTTGTGCGACCCACCTACTCTGGCTAAGGGAACATGCGTGTCCCAAGGAGAACACTGTCTGTGGGAAAGGCTTGGAGCAGGCAGTGCCTCGGGTCTACTTTCAGGTAGCTTAGGTGGTCTCAAGAGGCACCTGGCCTATCCCACCCAGATTTCTTGGACTTTGGTAGCCTACTGTAGCCAAGGGAATGTCCTTGGGACTGACTGTGACTAGACCTTGCCCAGGGCTGCCTGTGGCCAGTTTCAGTGGTCCAGAGAGAGACCCACCCCTCCCCAGTTTAGGCTTGTCAGGTATCTGGACATCCTAACTGCTGTGCAGATTGTAACTTCCCACGGTGCTTGCCTGTGGCCCAAGCCCACGGTGTCTCCCCCAACCCCCATGAATGTGTCCATGCCTGAGCCTCAGGTAAAGGGTTCTGTCTGAAAACTCTGCTGATATCAGAACTAGGCTGCATTTGAAGGGTCTTTTCCAGTCTAAGGCTTCTTGGAGAACACCTGCAGTGCAATGTGCCTTCACCAGATGGTGCCTGCAGACCCCTTTCCTTGGTTCAAGCAGATGCAGCCTCCAGAGAGGCTTGTGTTCTTGATACTCTTTTGCAGCAAACTCCTCATCCCCCGCATCCTCAACCCCTGTCCTGCATTCTGGGTTCTTCGGACACCACGTGACGCTAGTTCTTGAGCTCCAGCCGTCCTCACTGGTGAAGAGGCTGCAGCCAACACACCAAGTGTAAGCTCATCATCCAAGGTCAACACTCTGATGCCTTCAATTATAATGCAAAGCCCTTACAGTTGAACTGGGAAGGAAAGCTGCCTAGCTTAATTCATAGAAATAAACACAGAGCACCAAACAGAATGAGGAAGCACAGGAATTCACTCCAACTGATGGATTAAGACTAAACCCTGAGGGATAAAACCCTAATGCAAAGGAATTAAAAAAAAAAAAAAGAAAAGAAAAAACTCCCGGAAGACTTCACAGCAACAGTGTTAATGATGCTTACTGAAATTAAGAGAGCAATGGATGAATAAGATGAGAAATGCATCACGGACAAGGAAAATATGGAAAAGGTCCAAACCGAAATCTCAGAGATGATGAATGCAATAGTTCAAATGAAGCATACAGTAGATGGACATACCAGTAGACTCGGTGAGGTAGAAAAATAAATCAGCGAGTTTCAAGATAGGCTGGTGGAAAACATTCAAAAGATCCCTCCTCCCAAATAAAAACAGAAAAGAATTTAAAAATATGAAATACTTATGAGGCAGCACCAAGGGCGGTGGGATGGGACATTAACCTCATAGGAGTTCTAGAATGAAAAGAGAAAGAGAAAGGGTTAAAAGTACTTATTACTTGAAGAAATGATAGCTGAGAACTTCCCCAAGGTGGAGAAGGAAACAGACATCCAGATCCAGCAAGCTCAAGGAGTTCCAAACACAATAACCTCAAATAGATGTGCACTGACAGACATTACAATCAAAAATGGCAAAAGCAAAAGATAAAGAAAGAATCCGAAAAGCAGCCAGTGAAGAGTGACGTACAAAGGAACCCCCATGAAACTATTTATGGGTCTCTCAGCAAAAACTTTATAGGGTAATGGGGAATGGTGAGATATTTTCAAAGTGTTAAGAAGAAAAGACCTCAACCAATAAATCTCAACCCAGGTAAGCTAACACTCAGAATTGAGCAGCGATAGAGAGCTTCACAGACAAACAACAGTTGGAGGCATTCATTCCTCTAAACTGACCCTGCAGGTAATATAAAGGGACTTCTATAAAATAAAGCGAAACCTCACTTAGAAGCAACAAGACATCAGAAACATGAAACATGGGAGGGGAGAGGAGTACAAACGCAGACTGGTGAAAGGAATTCAATATTAACTTTCTTTCAACTTAAGATAGATTGTAAGTATGGAAACCTAATAGAAATGATATGGCAACCACAGAACAAAAATATCTACAAGAAACAAAAAAGATAAAAACTGAATCCAAGCACTATGTAAAATGTACCAATCAAAATTAATGGGAAGAGAACAAGTGAGGGACAAGAGAATAGAGACAAACAGTGAAACACCACAAAACAAATAGCCAAATGGCAATAAATACTCATATATCAATAATCTCCCAAAATATCAAAGGCTCAAAGTCAATATTCAAAAGGTAGACTGGATGGCTGGATCGGTGTAAAAAAGAAATCTTTCTGCTGTCCCCAGGAGACTGATCTGAGCTCCAAAGGTGAAATAAACATAGCTTTGACATCTTGGAAAGAAATCTTACAAGGAAATGGCATCCTGTAAAAGGCAGGGGCAGTCATACTTATATCAGATAAAACAGACTTCCAGCTAAAAGTGGTAACAAGAGACACGGATTGGGCTGTATATAATGATTGAGGGAGATATCCATCATCCATCAGGAAAACATAAAACTCATCAATATATAGATACTCAATGAAGTGGCACCAACATATATAAAACAACTATTAAAAGACCTAAAAAGAGATGTGACAGCAATACAATAGCAGTAGGGGACTTTAACAACCCACTTACATCAATGGACAGATCAAGCAGACAAAACAATCAACAAGGAAATAGCAGCGTTAAATGAAGAGTTAGACCAGGTGTGCTTAGTAGACATTTATAGGATGCTCCTACCTCCTAACGCTGAGGGCACATTCTTTTCAATTGCAAGATTCTTGAAGATTGACCACGTTAGGTCACAAAACAAATGAGTGTCACCTATTTCATGAAGACTGAAATTGTACCAAGTATCTCCTCTGATCACCTTGGTATCAAGCTAGAGATCAACCACAAAGAGAAAGCAGAGGGGAAAAAAAAATCAAATGGGTGCAGACTAAACAACATGATATGGAGTGACTATTGGCTCAATGAGGAAATCAAAGGAGAAATTAAAAAGTACATGGAGATGAACAAAAGGGAAAGAAATGAGCTATCAGTACAGAGGGAAACTTATAGTAATAAAGGCCTACATCAAGAAGCAAGAAAGACAAATAAAAAAATTTAACCTTACGCCTTAAGGAGCTTAAAAAAAAATGAAAGGAGCAAATGAAGCCAAAAGCCAGTAGAAGGAAAGAAATACTAAAAAATAGGGCCTCCCTCGTGGTGCTATCAAGCTTTCACCAGCCACTGCAGCATGAGTTCGATCCCCCGCTGGACAGGAGCAACCCACATGTCTGCCCGCTGCTCCCCTCAGCAGAGTATTTCAGTAGATTCACCTGTTCTGCTCCCCTCTCTCTCTGGTGAAACACCTCACCCCCCACACCTCTGGGCTACACCCCAGTTCTTATATGCATAAATAAATAAATCTTCAAAAAATATTAAAAACTGGAGCAGAAATAAACAATGTAGAAAAGAAAAAGATAGCCTAAAAGATCACTGAAACAAAACACTGATTCTTTCAAAAGATAAACAATACAGATAAAGCTCTAGCTACGGCCAACTACAGGAGAAAGGGAGGAAAAACTAATAAATAGTATCAAAGACAAAAGAAGAGCAGTTACAACGGACATGACAAAATACAGAGAACACAAGAGACTACTATGAACACCTTAATGCCAGTCAATTGGACAACCTAGAAGAAGTGGAGGAATTCCTAGAATCATACAACCTCCCAAGACTGAATCAGGAAGAAACAGAAAACTTTAACAGTCTGGTTATAAGAAAGGAAATTGGTTTTTACTTTATTGCAATTAGTCTTTTTCCTGGACCCTTATTTACGTTTTCTAAATTCCTGCTATGAGTGAGACCATCTGGTATTTTTCTTTTTCTTTCTGGCTTATTTCACTGAGCATGATCCCTTCCAGCTCCACCCATGTTGCTGCAAATTGCATGAGTTTATCTTTGTTTTGATTGCTGGGTCATATTCCATTGTGTATATATAACACATCTTCTTGACCCAGTCATCTATTTTTGGGCATTCGGGTTGTTTCCATAGCTTAGCTATTGTAAATAGTGCTGCTATAAACATAGGGGTGCAGGTGCCCTTTTGAATTAATGTTTCTGTGTCCTTTGGGTAAATACCTAGGAGTGGAGTTGCTGGATCATATGGAAGCTCCATCTTTAGTAGGTTAAGAAATCTCCACGCAGCAATAAAGTAAAAATCAAAATCAACAAGCAACTATAGACCAGAGACACACTACAGTGGGGGGCAGGGGGAGGAGAAGAGGGATTAGGGTCAGAAAAAGGGGGTGGGAATTGTATGGGGAATATAACCAAAATGAAAATGCATACGTTATGCAAAAATTAAAAATGATGTAAGAATTATATAAAATAAAATATTTTATAAAAAATTTAAAAAATTAAAAATAAAATTGGGTAAATTTAAAAAAATAAAATGGTAAAATGGTAAATAAATAAATAAATAAATAAGTAAATAAGTAAATAAATAATAAAATCTCCTAAAATACAGTTGTCCGGGACCAGATGGCCGCACTGTGAATTCTATCCCAAAGAACACCCAATGGAGAGCTAATACCCATGCTTCAGAAGAAAATCTTTGAAAAAGATCAAGCAGGATAGAACACTTACTAACTCAATTTGGGAGGTCAGGTAATGCTGATACCAAAACCTGTCAAGGATAGCAAAATGAGAGGGAGAGGGAGAGGGACCAGGGGAGAGGAAGAGAGAGAGAGAGCGAGAGAGAGATAGAGAGAGAGAGAGAGAGAGAGAGAGAGAGAGAGAGAGGGAGAGGAAGAGGGAGAGGGAGAGGGAGAGAGAGAGAGAATGAACACTGGAAGCTGATATATATGATGGGCATAAATGCAAATATCCTCAAAAATATTAGCAAACCTAACTCAAGAATGCATTTAAAAGATCACACAACAGAACCAAGTAGAAATTATTTCAGGGATGCAAGGATGGTTTAACATACAGAAACCAGCAATGTGATTCATCAAATCAAAGAAAATGAAAGATAAATATCATGTGCTCATCTCAATAGATGCAAAAAGGACATTTGATAAAATTCATTATCTATGATAAAAACTGTCAAGAAAATGGAGATTAAACAGTACACACCTAAAGATAATAAGACGATATATGACAAACACATAGCCAACATGACAGACATTGGAAAGACTTTTCCCCTAAGGTCAGTAAAAGTCAAGGATGCCCACTCTCATCACTGTCATGTAACACAGCATTGGAAATCCTGGCCAAAACAATTAGGCAGGGCCTCCCTGGTGGTGCAGCGGTTGGGAGCTGGGTTGCGAAGCTGCCCGCAGCCTCTGCAGCGCCGGTTCGATACCCAGCTGCTCCCCGGCCACCGGAGGAGGGTCCCACATGGCGCGCAGACCTCTCCTGCTGCCCGCTGCTCCCCTCAGCAGTGTACTTCGTCACTCTGCCTGCTCTGCTCCCTGCTCTGGCTCTGGTGAATTCTCTCACCCTCCCGCGCTTCTGACTGTACCCAGCGCTTGTATAAATTAATTAATTAATTAATTTAAAAAAAATAGGCAAGGAAAATAAATAAATAGTATCCAGATTGGAAAGGAAGATGTGAAACTGTCACTATATGCAGAAGATCTCATATAATATATAGTAAAACCCTCAAAACAAGTAAAGTTGAAGGCAACAAAACTAATATATAAAAATCTGGTGCATTTGTTTACATGAGTAAACAATGAACCAGCAGAAAGAGAAATGATGGAGACAATGTCATTTGTGACTGTAGGAAAAAACAAAATAGCTATAAATTTAACCAAGGAAGTGAAAGACCTGTCCACTGACAACTGTTAAACACCTTTGAAATTGAAGACACAAACAAATGGAAAGACATTCCATGTTCACAGATCAGAAGAATCAATATTGTGAAGATGGCCATTTTACCTAAAGCAATATACAGATCAAACATAATCCCTATTAAGATTCCAATGACATTCTTCACAGAAATAAAGAAAGCAAAAATCTTAAAAATTGTGTGGAACCACAAAAGACTTTGAATAGTCAAAATAAGCTTGTGATAAAAAAGAACAAAAATGGAGGTAACCTATTCCCTGATTTCAAATCAGCAGAGCATTGGAATGAAAATCCAGCACAGAGCTCAACTGAATAGAATCAAGAGCCCAGAAATAAAACCACACATGTGGACAACTAATCTATAGCAAAGCAGCCAAAAGAAAACAGTCGAGAAAGGAAACTCTCTTCAATAAGTGGTGCTGGGAAAACTGAACAGCCATATGTAAAAGAATGAAACTAGACCATCTTACACTGTCTACTAAAACTAATTCAAATTGGAATAAAAACTTGAATATATGTCCTGAAGCCATGAAATGCATAGATTAAAACATAGCTAATAAGGTCTTTGACATCAGACTTAGTGATGAAGTTACATATTTGTCTCCAACAAGAGAAACAGAAGAGAACATAAACAAAGGGGACCACATCAACCTAAAAGGTTTCTGTGAGATAAGAGAAGCTGCTGTTAAAGTGAAAAGGCAGTCTACTGAATAGGTGGAAACCACATACTAGGAAAGGGGTTACTGGAAAGGAAACTGGAAACCACACACCAGGAAAGGGGTTACTATTGAAACTATACAAACAACTTGTATAACTCAACAACAACAACATACAGTCTGATTGAAAAATGAGCAGAGGATCTAAATAGGCATTTCACCAAAAATGAAACTCAGATTTGCCACAAATGGCATGAGTTTCTGTGTTTTGTTTTTTAATGTGCCATGGGTGATAGGTGGCGGGATAACTACGTGGACTGCAATGATGTGAGAAAAAATAAATTTAATTAATAAAATAATTAATAAAAAAAGAAATACAGGTGGCCAACAGACACAAGCAAAGATGTTCTACATCCGTTATCATTAGCAAAATGTAAATCAAAAACACAAAGAGACTTCACCTTACACCAGTTAGAATGGCTGTCATAAAAATGTCTCGAAATAATAAGCGTTAGCCAGGATGCACAGACGAAGGAATCCTTGTGCACTGTTGGTGGGAATGTAAATTGGTACAGCCACTAAGGAAAACTGTATGAATTTTCTCAAAAGATTAAAATTAGACCTATCCTATGATCCAGCAATCTCATACACACACACACACACACACACACACACACAAACAAACACACAAACACTCAAAGAGATATAAGCACCCTTATGTTCATTGCAACATTATTCGCAATAGCCAGGAAAGAATCCAAGTGCCCAATGAGGTATGAATGGATAAAGAAGATGTGATGTATACAAACAATAGTGAACTAATATTGGTATATAAAAAGAAGAGATCTTGCTATGTGTGACAACATGGATGGAACTGTAAGGCATTGTGCTAAGTGAAATGTGTCAGAAGGAGAATGACAAATACCATATGCTTTCACTCATGTGTGGAATAAAAAGGAACAATAGAGCAAACAAACAAAGCAAAAACAAACCCTTAGAATGGTGACTACCAGAGGGTAAGGAGAGGGGAGAGAATGGGTAGAGGGGACCAAATGGTTGACGGTGGACGGTGACCGGCCAGTTGTTGGTGGTGTGGTAAGATATATGCAGTTGCTGAGGTGAAAAATCTACCCCTAGAAATCATACAGTGTTGTAAACTAATGTCAGCTCAGTGAAATACATTAAAAAGCATCCACAAAAACAAAAGCCAAGCCAGTTTGCCAAGCCAGATCTACCATTGTTGAGATGAACTAATACCTATCTTTTTCAAACTCTCCCAAAAATTTGAATAGTGAATGCTTCCAAACACAAATTATGGGGATGACATCACTCTGCTATCAAAACCAGAAAGGGGCATCACAAAAAAGAAAATGACAGATCAATATCACCTCAAAAGCTTAGCAAACCAAATCCAACTGTATGTTAAAGGGATCATACATCATGACCGAGTGGGATTCAATCCAGAGATGCAAGCATGGCCGCAAAATACAAATCAATTCATATAATTCACCACATCAACAAATGGAAATATAGAAATCATAGGATCATATCAATAAGTGCAGAGAAAACACTTGACAAGATTCGACATTCATTATGACAAGAAAAAAAGAAAGGTCAGGGGAGAAGGGAGAGGGGAGAAGATGGTGAACAGATAAGATCCTCGAGTCATTGCTTCCCTCAGTTCAGGACTAGTGAGGATAAGTGTCGGCACAGAGTATCCACAGCTGGAATGGATCTGAGTAACTGAGGACCGGTGTCTTAGCAAAGAGGAGAGCCAGAAACCATCACAAAGGGAAGAAAACACAGAAACAATAAGTCAGGGTTGATGCCGGTGCACTGGGAGGGGTACCAGCCCTGCAGGCTCTCCTGTGCCAGCCTGGGGAGGAGAGGGCATAAGTCACTGTGATAGAATAGTCTGCTTAGCAGTTAAAGAATACAACCAGGTGGCTGGGGGTCTGCTTCAGCAGTGGGGAGAGACACATGGTTGTCCCTGGCTGGTCTCTGGGCTCCCAGGAGTGTCTGTGATTGCCCCGGGGAGAAAGGGGTGATTCATACCCCTCTCCCTGACCTGTGAAATCTCCAGTCTGCAATTATATGGAGGCTATCACAGACCATAGCAGTCTTGGTCTGTGTAGCAACTCCTTCAGGGTTGCCCGTTGACCTGGACAGAGTGCTACCCCTGGAGTCTGTCTTGCCCCACATTAGGGGAGCACATAGCACTGCTGGGCATACTGAATGGATAGACTTTTCGGCAGTGGGCTCTAGCCATGGGCTTCATAGATGAAGTACATGCTCACCCCTCACCTCACACCAACTGCATGACCTCTGGCCTGTGCTTACAAAGAAACTACAAGCACTGGCAACCTGTCTCACTCCATACTCAGGGAGTTCTCAGCGCTTCTCAGTCCTATTGCCTATATAAAAATCCCATTGGCAGTACCACTGGGCATACAGAGTGCATAGACTTTTTCACAAGGGGCTTTAAGGCCCTGGGCTCTGGAGAGACTGGGCGTGCACCAGCTACTCCCCATCCCCTTCACATATGATCTCTGGTCTATGGTTATGAAGAAACTGCAAGCACGGGTGCCCATCTCTAGCCCCATAGTAGGGGAGACACAGCACTGCTAGACATATCAAGTATGTACATGTTCATTTCAGCAGGGGCTTCTAGACTGCTGGACTTCGAAAAGAATGAATGCACACCCACACCTCCCAACTCCTGGACCTCTGGACCTGCATCCAGAGTCTGTAGCTAGAAATAACTGGTAACCACAAGGAACAGAAACTGCAATTAAAGGGCTTCCTGGTTGCTGGTGGCCAGGGTGAGGACTTAGGATTGATACTCCCCTGCCCTACCCCAATGTCCTCTCTTAGGATTCCTCAGAAGCTTCTTCTGGGAAGTCAAGAACTCCAGGGTAGAAGATGTAATACAGCAAAATGGTCAGACAAAAGGCCACAATACTTGATAACTTGAGACTTCAAAGGAGTATGTCATCACAAGGAGGGAACAACTCTTCAGAACCAAAGCAAAAATATATGTAGATCTTATCTTCCTATCACAGAGAGCATTCAAAATTGTCAGGATACAGACATTCAAATAAATGGTAGAAAATGTAGCAAATGCAGAAGAAATGAAAGGTTTGACATATAAAATTAATGAATAGAAATTAGAGACTGAGGATTTAAACAAGAAAATTAGGGAGATGCGGGTTGCAAAAAGATCAATAGAGATGATAAAATAAAAAAAAAAATTCTGTGGAGGGGCCTCCCTGGTGGCACAAGGAGTTAAGCACCGCATTGTGAAGCAATCCCCAGCCTCTGCAGCATGAGTTCGATCCCTGGCCGGCCAGGGAGCAACCCACATGGTGAAGCTGGCCTCTCCTGTCTCACCCGCTGCTCCCCTCAGCAGTGAATTTCTGTCAGCCTGCCTGTTCTGTTCTCTGCTCTGTCTCTGTTGAATCCTCTCACCCTCCCTGCCCTCACCACCTCCTCCGCCACCGCATCTCTGGCCACTACCCCAGCTCTTGTATGCATAAATAAATAAATAAATCTTAAAAACAATTCTGTGGAACCCTATGGAAGCATACCAGACCAAATGGTGAATGGACCTTGAAGAGCATAATACACAAATGACCCAGGTGGAAGATAAAGAAAGAAAAGTGTGAAGAAAATAAATGGCAAATGAAAATGAACAAGACCTATCTTAATGCATTAGAAAAGGCAACATAAGGATAATGGGTATCCCAGGAGGGGAAGATAGAGGGAAAGGAGCAGAGAATTTATTCAAAGAAATAACACGAAAAATTTCCCAAACCTGGGGAAGGAAATAAATATATGAGTTCCTGAAGCTAAAAGTACACCTGGTCATCTAAATGTAATGAGACCTATAATAAGACACATAGTCGTGAAAACTACCAAGAAAGGAAAAGAAAAACACTGGATGGTCTCACTCATAGCAGTAATTTAGAAAACCTAAATAAGGGACCAGGAAAAATACTAATTATAATAAAGTAAAAATCAAAATCAACAAGCAACTATAAACCAGAGACACACTACGGCGGGTGGGGGGAGGAGAGAAGGGAGTAGGATCAAAACAAGGGGGTATGGGAATTTTATGGGGACTATAACCAAGATGAAAATGAATACATTGTGCAAAAATGAAAAATGATGTGCAAAAAAAGAAAAATATATAAAATAAAATAAAAAGAATTCAAGACAAAGAAAACATGAAGGTGGCTAGGGGGCAAAAGCAGATAAAATAAAGGAAATACCCTAAGACTGACATCAGCCTTCTTGGAAGAAACCCTATGGGCAAGGAGAGAAGGGAACAATATATTCAAAATACTCAAGAAAAAAAATTGCCATCCAAGTATACTACATCCTACGTGACTCTCCTTCAGATACATGACGGAGGAAAAAGGGGTCTTCTCAGACAAACATAAACTGAGGGGATATGCCAACACCAGACCTCCCCTACAAGAAATATTATAAGGGACTACCCTACCTAAATCAAAGGGAGGAAAACAAACAAACAATATGAACACTGACATGTGAAAATATGACCAGGGAGCTAAAAGGAACATGGCAATAACAAATCCCCATATATCAACAATCACCCTAAGTGTAAATGGCCTGAATTCACCAATAAAAAGGCATAGAGTGGCCCGTTGGATTAAAGAACAAAGCCCAACTTTCTGTTGTAGCCAGGAGACTCACCTGAGCTCCAAAAATAGACAGACTCCAAATTAAAGTTTGCAAAACAATCTTACAAACAACTGGGCTCAGAAGAAGGCAGGGAGAGTCACACTTATATCAGATTGAATAGACTTCCACCTTCAAAAATTAACAAAAGACAGAGATGGACACTATACAATGTTTAAGGGATCAGTACTTATGCACCAGATGGTCCAGGAACATGGCAGCGAGGAAACACAGCGAGTAAGATCTCCCATTAAAAAAAAGTTAATAGGGAGGAAAAGCGGCAGGTCCCAGTGAGAACTGGGACACGGAAGATAAATGGACAACTCCAGCAAACTACCCGAAGAAGAAAGTTGCCATAAAAGAGGACTAGAAGGGAGGAAATCTCAGACCCCTGCTACCCTCCCCCACCCACAAAGTCAGCACTCTCCGACCAACAGAAAGGAGGAAAAAAACAAACAAACAAACAAAGAAAACCCTAAAACAACCAACAAGAACACACTACGCATCAAGCAGGACTGTGAATGGAAAGGAACTATTTCAGCCACCACACCCCGTGAACTGGAGCTGTGGAGAACCCTGCAGGATTTGCTGTGGAGGTGAGCGAACGGCTCCAGGCACCATTAGAGAAAAACAAAGACTCCTGGAGACCTACAAACAGCCCCAGGCCAGCTGGTAAGCTTGTGTGGGAGAGCAGCGCACTTGAAAAGCAAATGTGGATCACGGCTGCCCAGGTCCCTGCGCCTGCGACCTAGGCTTGCGGGGAGACGCGCGGGGGCCCTCACTGAGGTGAATGTCCCTCACTGAGTAATCAGAAACCAGGCGCCCGCACACGGGAGTGGGGTGCAAAAGGAGCCATTTCTGCGGACACTGAACAGGGCTACAGCCCGTGTCCTGGATCTGAGGGCTTTGCAACTGAGATCCGGGGCACGAAATTCGGGGCGTGGGTTCCCCACGATGGTGGGGCACGAGGCAGACACAGCACCCCAAAGCCGTTGAGGCTTTCCCCACCACTCCCACTCTGTTCCTCGTCCCATGGGGTGAAAAAAACAGCTCCCCAAGGACGCTAGGTGAGATCTCTGGCGCCACCTAGTGACCAGAAAAAAAATCACCAACACCTCATAGAATAGGGTCCTTTCTTCAGTAAAGACTGCTTGAAACCAGCAGAAGGCTCCCAGAGGAGCAAGCGGTGAGCTGGAAAGTTCGCCCATGCCAAGCCCCTTCTGGCCAGCAGTCTGAGCCCAGAGGGGGAGCGGGCACCCACAGCCAGCCGTGGCAGATCCAGCGTGTAGGAGAGTGTACCTGTCTCCAAATCGCCATTTTAGAATAGGGACCTTTCTTCAGTAAAGACTGCTTGAAACCGGCAGAAGGCTCCCAGAGGAACCAGAGGTGGACTGGGAAGTTTGCCCACGACAGGCCCCTTCTGGCCTGCAGTCCTAGCCCAGAGGGGGAGCGGGAACCCACCTACGGGGCAGACCGGGTGCGCAGGGAGTGCGTCCTGCATCGCCATTTTAGAACAGGGACCTTCCTTCAGTAAAGACTTCTTCAAACCGACAGATGGCTCCCGGAGGAGCCAGAGGGGTGTGGAGAAGTTCACCCAAGATGCCGGCCAGTCCCAGCAACACAGTGTACCAATGCATACGGCAAATTGGAAAACAGACAGTAGGGAGTAGAAGAACCACATGCAACCTAACAACTCCTCAGGAAAAAAGCACACCACAAAAAGAAAACCACCCCCCAGATTGCAACGACAGTAACTTGGAAGAACTTCTGAGCCTTCCAGAAAGAGAATTTAAAATTGCTATGATTTAAAAAATGACAGAAGTCATAAGGGAAAACAATGATAAGGGAAAAATAATCAACGATGAGAAGAATGAAATTGAGTCCCTAAAGAGGGAAGTAGAAGAAATGCAGGAGATCATAGAATTAATGGAGGGACTAAAGAACTCTGGGAAAAGCAATGAAAGCAGAATAGATGAAATGGAAGAATGAATAAGCACTCTTGAAGACACAGAAATAAAAAGAAACAAAACAGAAAAGGAAAGAGAAGTACGAAGGAAAAAGATCGAAGATTGACTTCAGGAATTATCTGACTCCATAACGAAAGGAAATATAAGTGTTATAGGAATACCAGAAGGAGAGGAGAGAGATGTGGGAACAGAGAAAATATTCAAGGAGATAATTGAAGAGAATTTCCCAAACGTCAAGAAGGAGCTGAAAATTGATATACAAGAAGCAAGAAGAACACCAAACTTCCACGACGAAAGGAAAAATACAGCAAGACACACAAAAGTAAATCTCCCAAGAATCCAGGACAAGGAAAAAATAATGAAGCTGACAAGAGGGAAGAAACAGTTAACATTCAAAGGAAAACCAATCAGGCTGACATCAGACTTCTCTGAAGAAACACTGCGGGCAAGGAGAGAGTGGAGGGACATAGTCAACAGACTCCAAGAAAACAGATGCCAACCAAGAATACTCTATCCCGCAAAGCTCTCCTTCCTCTATGAAGAAAGAATAAGGACCTCCCCAGACAAACAGAAACTCTGGAATTTCATTACGACTAAACCCCCACTCCAAAAAATACTACAAGGAGTCCCAAAGCCAGAACTCCAGAGGGACGAATAACAACGAAAGAAGGCCAAAAAAAAAAAAGTTATTAAAAGAAAAAATAAATAAAATCAAAGGAAAGACAAACACAATGGCAAATACAGATGGTAACATATCAATATTAACTCTAAATGTGAATGGAATAAACTCTTCAATAAAAAGACACAGAGTCACAGTGTGGATTAAGAAACAAAACCCAACCTTTTACTGTCTCCAGGAAACACATTTAGCTACTAAAGATAAAAACAGACTCAAAGTTAAAGGACGGAAAACAATCTTACAAGCAAATGGACCAAAAAAGGAAGCAGAAACAGCTATACTTATATCAGATAATACAGATTTCAAACTCAAAAAGATAAAAAGAGAACCCAACGGTCACTACATGTTGATCAAGGGGACAATACTTCAAGAACAAATGGCAAGGGCCTCCCCGGAGGCACAGCGGTTGAGCGCTGGATTGCGAAGCTGCTCGCAGCCTCTGCAGCGCCGGTTCGATCCCTGGCTGCTCCCTGGCCACTGGAGGAGGGTCCCACATGGCGCGCAGAACTCTCCTGCAGCCCGCTGCTCCCCTCAGCAGTGTACTTTGGTCCTTCTGCCTGCTCTGCTCCCCACTCTGGCTCTGGTGAATTCTCTCACCCTCCCGCGCTTCTGACTGTACCCAGTGCTTGTATAAATAAATAAATAAATCTAAAAAAAAGAAGAAATAACAATAACACTCATTAACATATATTCACCCAACGAAGGAGCACCAAAATATATCAGACAACTATTATCATCTCTGAAAACAGACATCAGAGGAAACACATATGTAGTGGGAGACTTCAACCCACCACTATCAACAATGGATAGATCAATGAGACAAAAAATAAGTAAAGACACTAAAGCTCTAAATAAGGATCTGGAGCGCTTGGGCTTAACAGACATCTATAGAACACTAAACCCCTTTCCCCCCCAAAAAAAAAACAAAAAACGGAGTACACATTTTTCTCAAGTGCACACGGATCGTTCTCCAGGATCGATCACATACTGGGACACAAGACAAACATCAACAGATACACCAAGATTGAAATCATACCAACCATCTTTTCTGACCATGAAGGCATCAAACTAGAAATAAACCATAAAAGGAAGGCAAGGAACTATCCTACCTCATGGAGATTGAAAACCACACTACGGGAAGAACACTGGACTAATGAGGAGATCAAAGAAGAAATTAAAAAATTCTTTGAATTGAATAACAAGGATGACACCAATTTCCTAAATGTATGGGATGCAGCAAAAGCAGTAATAAGAGGAAAATATATAGCAGTAGAGGCTCACATCGAGAAACAAGAAAGAACTCAAAGAAACAACCTAATCTCGAAGCTCAACGATCTAGAAAAAGAACAACAACAAAAAAAAAAAAAAACCAAAACCAGTAGAAGAAAAGAAATAATAAAAACCAAAGCAGGAATAAATGAAATTGAAACTAAAAAAACAATCCAAAAGATCAATGAAACCAAGAGCTTGTTTTTCGAAAACATCAATAAAATAGACAAACCCCTAGCCAGGCTCACAAAGGAAAAAAGGGAGAAAGCACAAACAAACGGGGTCATCAATGAAAGAGGAGAAATCACAATGGACACAGCCGAAATCAAAAGAATAATCAGTAACTACTATGAACAGTTATATGGAAACAAGTTCAACAATCTAGAGGGGATGGACAAATTCCTACAACTCTACAATCACCCAAAGCTAGATAAAGAAGAAATAGAACACCTAAACAGGCCAATTACAAGCAGCAAAATTGAAATGGTAATTCAAAACCTCCCCAAAAACAAAAGCCCAGGACCTGATGGATTTACAAATGAATTCTACCAAACATTCAGAGATGAATTAGTGCCTATCCTTTACAAACTCTTCCAAAAAATTGAGAAGGAAGGGACAATACCAACCACGTTCTATGAAGCCAACATTATACTAATACCAAAATCGAGCAAGGACAACACAATAAAGCAAAACTACAGGCCAATCACCCTAATGAACACTGATGCAAAAATCCTCAATAAAATTTTAGCTATCAGAATCCAACAATGTATCCATAAGATAATTCACCACGACCAAGTAGTATTCATTCCAGGGACACAAGGATGGTTCAACATCCGAAAATCAATCAGCGTTATCCAACACATCAACAAAAAGAAATATAAAAACCATATGATGATATCAATAGATGCTGGGAAATGCAAATCAAAACTACCAAGAGATACCATCTTACACCAGTGAGAATGGCACCTATTAAAAAAACTAGCAACAACAAATGTTGGCGAGGATGTGGAAAAAAAAGGAACTCTCCTGCACTGTTGGTGGGAGTGCAAACTGGTCCAACCACTATGGAGAGCTGTGCGGGGATTTCTTGTCCTACTAAACATAGAGCTTCCATATGATGCAGCAATTCCACTCCTAGGTATTTACCCAAATGACACAGAAACATCAATTCCAAAGAGCACCTGCACCCCTGTGTTTATAGCAGCACTGTTTACAATAGCTAAGCTTTGGAAACAACCCAAATGCCCAAAAATAGATGACTGGATCAAGAAGATGTGGTACATATACACCATGCAATATTACTCAGCATTCAAAAAAGATAAACACATGCAATTTGCAGCAACATGGACGGAGCTGGAAGGGATCATGCTCAGTGAAATAAGCCAGAAAGAAAAAGAAAAATACCGGGTCGTCTCACTCATAGCAGGAATCTAGAAAACTTCAATAAGGGACCAGGAAAATGAGTAACTATAAGAAAGTGAAAATCAAAATCAACAGAAAACTATGAACCAGAGACACTCTATGGGGGGTGGAGGGCGGGGAGGGGAGGGATTGGGATCAAAATAAGGGGGTTGCAATTGTATGGTGAATATAAAAATAAAATGTATTAATAAAAAATATGATTAATATCAACCAAATGTTGGAAAGATAAGAGTATTTTGATGCTTTTTGTTCCCTTATTCATGGATCTTCTCTTTAACAAATCCTCAGGGCTTTTTATTTATTTTTAACAAAATAATTTGTACAAAATAATCTTGAACCTTTAAAACATCAGAAAAGGCCAAGCTCATAGTGTCACCAGCTTAACAAATAAATACAAATGACACTGAACAAAGGGCAAGAACTGGAGTTTCTAAACTGAACTTCGCTATCATCTGTCTAAGTTTCATGTAGTCAAATAAACTGCATTAAAAAGGTAATAGAGTAGGATTGGTATCATCTCCCCTACTACTAACAAATATTATTAGTATCAAATAGAACGTCTAAGTAAGTAATTTTTAAAGCCATAAGGGACTATGCACATTGTCCAGCATCTAGCACCTTGTCTGACATTCAGTGGCTATGCTACACATCGCTGTTGAGCAAATAAATAAATGAATGAAGAAAAACAGAAAAAAAATACTTATGCACCAAATGAAGGAGCACCAAAATACACAAGACCAAGACAACTATTATCGAATATGGACTCAGACACTGGCCGCAATACAATAGTGGTTAGGGACTTCAACACCCCCCCCCTTTCAACAATGGAAAGACCAACCGGACAGAAAATAAGCAAGGAAACTAAAATAGCCTTTAATGAGGAATTAGATCAGTGTAGGGTAAATGGTTTTACAGGCTTTTCTGCCCTCCAGCCATTAGGATTGCCCTGCCTGATGGGGCACCCTCGGTTGTTACATTGTTGCAAACTATCTTGTTTACTTCTGTGGGCCATGGGAGGAGTGTTGAGATAATCACCAAGAGAAGCAGAATCAGGAAAGAAGCAGGAGAGAGAAGGGGCGAAAGAAGGCCAGAGAAGCCCAGAGTGAAGACTTGCTGCGGGCTTGGTGGCCTGCCGGCCTCCTGGCCCCCGGCACCCCTGCCTACCATGTATCTGTTTGCCACACTACATGTAAAGCTCAATAAAAGCCTGAGAAAGCCACCGAGGACTCCAGGACTCCTCCTTTTACCCAGTCTGCTTGGATCATAGATAACCTGCTCATTGGTCCATCCTGCCACTACAATCAGGTGGACTTAATAGACATTTATATGACACTGCAGCCCCCAAAAGCTGAGTATACATTTTTCTCAAGTGCACACACAACATTCTCCAGGATAGACCACATCCTGGGAAATACACACACACACACACACACACACACACACACACACTCACACACATAAACACACACACACTCACTCACTCACTCACACAACATCTCAATAAAGTCATGAACATCAAAACCATATCAAGAATCTTTTCTGGTGACAATGGTATCAAGCTAGAAGTAAACCATAAATAGAAAGCATAAAAATTCTCTTATATATGGAGGCTGAATAACACACTACTGAAATACCATTGGATAAACGAGGAAATCACAGAAGAAGACGTGGAGATGGACAAAAGTGAAGATAGAGACTATCAGAACCCATGGGACACAGCAAAATTAGCACTAAAAGTATTTAACAAATCCGGTCCACATCCAGAAACAAGAAAGAGCTCAAATAAACAACATCAACCTCCCACCTCTAGAGATTTGGGAGAAAAAGTAAGAAGAACAAATTAAGCCAAAGGTTAGTAGAAGGAAGAAATAATAAATTTAAAAATATTTAGAGCAGAAATAACTGAAATAAAAATGTAAAAGGCAGCCCAAAGGATCGATGAAATCAAAAGCTGATTCTTTGGGAAAATTCAACAAAGTAGGCAAACCTCTAACCAGACCCACTAAGACAAAAAAGGGGGGAATCTTATAAGCAGAATCAGAAATTAAACAGTGGAAATTATGACATTTCAGAAATACAGAAGATCGCAAGAGATGACTATGAACACCGACAGTCCAACAAGTTAAATAACCTAGAGAAAATGGAGAAATTCTTAGTAATATACAACCCTCTAAGACTGAAACAGGAAGAGATTAAAAAAAATAAAAATAAAAACTGAACAGACCATACGCAAGCAAGGAAGTTGAAACGGTAATCAAAAGCCTCCCAAGGCCAGGGCAAAGATAGTTTCACTAGTGTGTTCTGCCAAAATGTCCAAGGTGAACTAAAACCTGTCTTTCTCAAAATTGTCCAGAAATTAGAGAAGGAGAGAAAGCCTCCAAACAAAATTTCTGAGGCCAAGATCATTCTGAGACCAAAAACTGACAAAAGTCATCACAAAGAAAGGGAATTATAGGAGCAATTTCTCTGATGAACATAGAGACAGACATCCTCAGTAATATCTTAGCAAACCAAATCCAACAAAACATCAAAATGATCATATATCATGACCAAGTGGGATTTATTCCAGGACACAGGGATGGTTCAACATATGAAAATCAGTCAATGTAATTCACCACATCAGCCAAAGACAGATAAAAGCCATGTGATCATATCAATAGATGCAGAGAGAAAGCTCTTATTGAGTCAAGAACCATTTACAATAAAGCCCTTCGAAAAGCTGGGAAGAGATGGAACATTTCTCCCCATAATAAAGGTAACATATGGCAAACCCAGAGTCAACATCATATTCAATGGTGAAAAATGGAAAGATTTTCCTCTGAGATCAGATAAAAGACAACGATGTCCACTTTCACCAATAACATGCAACATATTATTGGACGCCCTAGCTAGAGGAATCTGGCAAGAGAATAAAATAAAGGGATTCCAAATTGGAAAAGAAGCAAAACTTATTATTTGTCGATGGCTTCATAATATACATACAGAACCCTAAAGACTCCAATGAAAACTAATTGAAACAATAAGTCATTTCAGTAAAGGGCAGGTTGTAAAATCAATACCCCAAATTCAGTTGCCTTCCCACATGCAAACAATGAGCCAGAAGAGAAAGAATCCAGAAAACAATCCCATTCACAGCTGCAACAAAAAGAATTAAATACCTTGGAACAGAATTAGCAAAGGAGATGAAGGACCTACATAATGAAAACTATAAGACATTGTTAAAAGAAATAGAAAGAGACATAAATGCATGGAAAGGTATTTCTTGCTCATGCATTAGAAGAACAAACACTGGTAAAATGTCTCTCTTACAGCACAAGTTTGATCTCCAGAAAGGGAGCTGCCCACATAGCACAGCAGACCTCTCCTGACTCACCTGCTGTTCCCCTCAGCAGTGCATTTCTGTCAGCCTGCCTGTTCTGTCCCCCACTCTGTCTCTGGTGAATCCTCTCACCCCCTACACCTCTGGCCTGTACCCCAGCTCTTGTATGCATAAATAAATCTTCTTAAAAATTAAAATTTAAAAAATGGCTCTCTTACCCCAAACAGTTATAAATTCAATGAAACGCCTACCAAGGATGCAATGGCATTCTTCAAAGAAATAGGACAAACATGATGGAAATTCCCACAGAATCACAAAAGACCCCAAATAGCCAAAACTATCCTGACAAAAAGAGGAAGAGTGGTGGTATCACACTCCCAGGCTTCAACCTGCACAACAAAACCACAGTAATCAAAACAGTATACAGTATAGTACTGGAACAAAAACAGAAACAGCAGAACATTGGAATAAACTGAGAGCCCAGAAATAAACCCACCCATTCATGGACACTTAGTCTATAACAAAGCATCCAAGAGTACATATGAGAAAGGAGAATCTCATCAAAAAATGGCGTTAGGAAAACAGGACAGCCACATGCAAAAGAATGAAACTAGATCACCATCTCGTACCTGACACACACACACACACACACACACACACAAAGCCAAAAAATGGCTTAAAGACTTGGATAAAAGACCCAAAAATGTAAAGTACATTGAACTTAAAAAAGAGGCAAAATACTCCACATCATTGGCTTCAGGGAAGACTTTGGGGATTTGTCTCCACTGACAAAAGAATTATATAACAATAATATAATAAACAGGATTACATCAAACTGAAAAGCTTCTGCATAATGAAAGAAACTATCAGTAAAATAAAGACATCTTACTGAATGGGAGAAGATATGTGCACATAATACATCTGAAAAAGGGCTGGTATACAGAGTATATAAATTACTTGTACAATTCAGCAAACAAAATAACTAAACCATTCAAAAAATTGGCAGAAGAGCTAAATGGACACATCTCCAAAGAAGACATATAGATGGCCAATAGGCATATGAAAACATGCTCATTACCATTTAGCATCATGAACTGCAAATCAAACTCACAATGACCTACCATCTCACAATCACGAGAGTGGCCCATTTCAAAAAGGCCAGAAGCATCAAGGTTGTTGGTGAGGATGTGGAGGAAAGCAACCCTTGAACACTGTTGGTGAGAATGCAGACTGGTCCAGCCTCTATGGAAGAGTATGAAAGTTTTGCAAAATATATTAAAAAAAAAAAAAAAAACGCACCTGCCACATGACCCAGCAGCCCCACTCCCAGATATCTACTTGAAGAACGCATAAACACTAACCCAAAGGAATATATGCACTGCTATGTCATTGCAAAACTGTTTACAATATCCCAGATATGGAAACAACCTAAGTGTCCAAAGACGGAGTAGTAGATAAAGAAGATGTGGCATAGGGCCTCCCCTGGTGACGCAGGCGGTTGAGCGCAGCACTGTGAAGCTGTCCTCAGCCTCTGCAGCGCTGGTTCGATCCTGGCCGGTGAGGATCTCACATGGCGCGGCAGACCTCTCCTGTCACGCCTGCTGCTCCCCTTAGCAGTGTATTTTGTCAGTCTGCCTATTCTGTTCCCCGTTCTGTCTCTGGTGAATCCTCTCACCCTCCCGCACATTTGGCCTGTACCCCAGTTCTTATATGGATAAATAAATAAATCTTAAAAAAAAAAGATGTGGCATATAGACAAATGGAATACTACTCGACTGTAAAAACGAGAAGATGAGATCTTGCCATTTGAGAAAATATGGATGGAAATTGGGGGATGGTGATTAAGCTAAGTGAACTAGTCAGAAGGAGAAAGACCTTATGTTTGCACTCCATGTGGAATATACAACACAAAGCTTAAAACAGACAACACCAACCAAATGCAAGCCCTTAAAATCTGACTGCAGAAATGCAGCTATCAGAGGGGGCTGGTAGGGGTAGAGAGAAAATGGGGGAGGGAATCCTGTGCACTATGGTGGTGATTATCAGGGCTTTGGTAGTGGGTGCTGTGCGTAACATATCTTCCAGGCAGTGTGAATCTATACCCCTAAAACTTACACGGTGTTTTACACCAGTGTTGCCACAATAAAAATAATTCAATATAAAAACTGGGTGCTGGAGACCACAGAACAGACCGTGAAACACCTAGGAAAAAAAGACACCAGCACTAATGTAAAGGTGCTCACATCTACAGGCAATAGTCTCTGCTTCCAGTCAGTTTCCACAGTAGGGAGTAGGACCACACAGCCTAGTTGTCCCCAGTGGTATTCTTTACTTCAGTACCTTAACCTCTGACCTGTGAACCCAGTTCATGTTTTGAACTCCCATTTGCACTCTATATTTTTGCAGCTCTCCTCTCCTCTGCCTTTTTACTGTGTGCTTGAGATTTGCTCAATCAATCTGATTCTTTCTACCCTCTGCATGTCAGGGATTTTCTATAATTTCTTAGGCATAGGGGCAGGCCCTACTTTCTTACCTTCCAATGTGATTACGAATCATAGATAAACCTCTATTGTGGCATGTTCTGAGACCTATGCCTGGAGTGAAAGGTTAGAGCTTCTTCTCAGGTCGCCAGCTGGGTGGAGGTGGGACAACAGTGGGGAATATATGTAAACCACTGCTGGAAATGAGGAAATTGTTGTATCACTGATGACCGTCAGGGGAGGAAACAATTGACACATTGATTGATCAGACCTCTAGATTGTACTGCAATATCTGACAACAAATGTAACTATGGACAAGAAGAAGGGACTCAGTGAAACAGACTGAGAAGGAATGACCAAAGAAGCAGAAAGAAAACAAGAAGAGAACCCTGCTGTGGAATAAAGGAAAGAAGAGAGAGAGACAGAGACAGAGACAGTGACAGAGAGAGACAGAGAGACAGGCAGGCAGGAAAAGAAGGAGGCAGGGAGAAGAAAGAGAGTAAGAAAGAATGAAAGAGAGAATAAGAGGAGGAAAGAGAGCGAGAGAGAGCGAGAGAGAGCGAGAGAGAGAGAGGAAAGCAAGCAAGGAAGCAAGCAAGGTAGGTCATTCTCTTAGTTCTCTTATACCATGCACAAAAATAGATTTAAACACTTGGATATAAGACCTGAAATCAGACCCAAAATCATACACAACATTGATTTCAGGGATGTCGTTGTGGTCAATGACTACAAGCGCAAGGGCAACAAAAACAATAATAAACATCTGAGACTACATCAAACTAAAGAGCTTCTGCATAGCCAAAGAAACTATCAATAAAATAAAACGAGACCTTACTGAGAAGAAGCTGCTCATCATTCATGTGACAAGGGGCTATTAGCCAAGGTCCACAGAACTGATACAACTCAGCAAAAAGAAAACAAATAATCCAATCAGAACATGGGCAGAGGAGCGCAATAGACATTTCTCCAAAGAAGACATACAGATGACCGACAGGCACATGAAAAAACGCTCATCATTAGTTATCATCAGGGATACGCAAATCAAAATCTCAATGAGATACCACCTCACCCCTGAGAACGGCCCATATCAAAAAGACCAGAAGCAACTTGTGTTGACAAGCATGTGGAGAAAAAGAAACCCTGGTACACTGTTGGCTGAAATAGAGGCTGGTAAATCCCTATGGATTTTCCTCAAAATAGGAGTTTGAGGGAGTTTCCTCAAAATAGTAAAAGGAGATATTGCGTAAGATCCACAGTTCCACTCCTTGGGACATAACTGCAAAATGGAAACAAAACAAAACACTAATTTGAAGAATATATGCACTCCCTTGTTCATTGCAGCACTGTTTATAATAGCTAAGCTCTAAACAACCTAAGTGCCCCAAAATTATGAGGCAAGACAAAGTGGTGTATGTAGACAATGCAATTCTACTCAACTATGAAAAAGAGGAAATCTTCCCATTTGTGAAAATCGATGGACCTGGAGGGCATTATGCTAAGCAAAATAAGTCAGAAGGAGAAAAACAAATCCCAGATGATTTCACTCATATGTGGAATATAAAGGAACAAAGAAGAGGGACAGACAAAACTAAACTAAAACCGACCCCAGAAATATGACCACAGAACTGAGGCTACTAGAGGAGGAGGAGGAGGAGTCACGGGAAGCAAAGGGTGGAGGGAGCTCAGTGGTTTATGGTGGAGGTTTATTCATGCTTTTTTGGTGGATGTTGTATGGTAAAATACATCTGAGGAGGTAAGTAGATACTCAATCATATACCCTGCTGTACACCAATGTTACCTCAATTAAAAAAAAAAAGTGTGAAAGGGAATAAATGCTGCTCATTTCCTTTTGGAACTATGTTTGTCATTTCTATTTTGTCATTTCTATGCCTACCACACATGCATTATTTACTGAAATTGTTTTTATCCTTTTTAAGAGGACAGTGATGAATTGTGTGTCATGATACCAAAAAGATCTCTGACACTGATTCAAACCCAAATTAGCACTGGAGAGCCATGGAGAGTCTAAAGGTCCTGTTTTTACAACCAGAAAAAGATAAACTATTCCACCACAGTTTTAAATGTAGCTATGACTTTGGAGACAGGGCATCTGAAGAATAAAATTATTCACTTAGATAGCCCCATTTATGGCTAGCAGTAAACAATACATTCGCACACAGTATTATCGAAATTCTAACTCCTATCTGACCTTCTTTTAGGAAATCCTCTCTCTGGATCACCTTCAGCATGGATTCTCAATGTCAAGTGGTGCCGCAGATCTTCCGGCCACAAAATGAAGTGCTCCTTTGGAGACGATGGGGTTTAGAGCACCCAGCAAGCAGCCATCCCTCAGGTAATGGTGAATGGATGTTATTTGTGATTCTTGAGAAAAAAGCAGGACTTTCTGGAAAAGTGGAGCTTTCCTGAGAGATTTGTTACAGGATAGGTGAATAGTGTCCTAAATTACCTCCCTTCAGTCTGGGGGTGACGGGAGGAGTAAGGTCCAGGGACTTGATGGTGATCAGCCTCTTGGTGTGATAAGCCTAATGGATAGGTTTTTTGTTTTCCTTTTTCATGTGAAATAAAGCGCTACTTCCTGGCTGAGACCCCTGAAGCCAACACATCCCCCATCCCCCACCTGTCAATAGACAGTAGCAGCACTAGAGGGGTACTACCCCAGGTTTTGGTTGTTGGCTGGGCCAAGTGACCCCTGATGACAAAAGAAAAGTTTCCAAGGCCCTGGAGGTGATGTAACAGCGGAGTGATAAAGAGATCATAAACCCCATCCCTCTGGTGGTAGGGGCTGGGCTGCAGGGGAGAGGCGAAGGGGGTAATGGGAAGAGGGATTGAAAAGAGGTGGGGCTCTCTGTGTTTCTGTTACCACTTTTAGCATACTCATCAAAGAAGAACATTTGTATTCATTGATTTACATCTCAGGCTAATAGGAACACATAAACATGTTAAATTACTCAGTGTATCTTGTATGCCTATGCAAGCAGATAAATAGGGATTTCCCTTTTGCCATGGGACTAACACTGCAACAGCCATTTGAAGTTTGCAAAATGGAGTGTGATTTTATACTAAATGATCACAGCAGAGATAAGTGAGTGGTTTAAGAAAACCCTGAGGTAACATTGGTTTACAACACTGTATATGATTCAGAGGTATAGGGTCACACTTCTTCAGACGTATGTTACCACACAACACACCATTATCATTATCCTCATTATGTATATTATGAAGCTGAGGCACAGAGGGCCTACCCACGGTAACAGGTGTAATAAGTGTTGGAGCCTAGATTCAAGATCATTCTGGATCTCAAACACCATGGTGTGCTGCCATCCACTGAGGACTCCCAGTTCCACATCTTCATCTCAGTCTCTCTCCTTGGTTACTGCTCTGAGTATCTACTGGCATCTGACACATCTCTATCTGAAGGTACCACAGACACTTGACACCTAATGTACACAAGTATGAAGTTACCCTCTCACACCATTGACAACTCTGTGCTTTCTCTGTTGTCAGCAACTCTGTGGAAAGTAAAACACTATCTATCCAGCTGCTCAAACCATCTCAAACTCCTCCAATGCTCTCACTGGCCTTAACAAATCCAGTCAATACCACATCCTGCCAATAAAACTTTACCCCACTCTACCTTCTCTCGTCACCTGCCTAACTTCTACTGACCTTTGTTGCCCTGGCCTGGCTAGGTGCTGTCAGAGGTCACCAAATGGCCCTGAGACAGACATTTTCTCATTTATTGTTTAACTGACATAGTGTCCAACTGTCATTGTGCTCTTATGAGCAGAGAAGTCTTGAATCTTAAGTAACTAGGACAGTCGCACCCAGTTTGGAATAAACCATGTTAGAGTTGAAGATCAGATATTGGGATGGGGATAGTGGTCAGATATGAAAACACCCAACAGTTCCCTATGACCTTCTAGTGAAGCCCGTATCTGGATGAATAGGCAAAAGAGAAGGATGTGGATTATTTTTTAATGAATACAATATGGTGCCAGTGAAACGGAGCAAACCAGGGAAACCAGGTTGATCTGGTCAGTGGGTCCTCACCCTTGCACTTAAGAATTCAGGGCACTTGGGGCCTCCCTGGTGGCACAGGGGCTAAGACACAACCTATAAAGCAATCCGCAGCCACTGCAGCACGAGTTTGATTCCCGGCCAGCCAGGGAGCAACCCACAGGGCGCAGCAGACCTCTCCTGACTCGCCCACTGCTCCACTCAGCAATGTACTTCGGTGGATCTGCCTGTTCTGTTCCCCACTCTGTCTCTGGTGGATCCTCTCACCCCCCACACCTCTGGCCTGTACCCCAGCTCTTGTATGCATAAATAAATAAATCTTTAAAAAAAGAATTCAGGGCACAGCTCAAAGGCAAACACAGTGAAAAACAACAACAACAGAATTCATTCACACTGAATGTCAGAACAATAGGGAGATAGGGAGAGCTGAGAGAGAGAGAGAGAGAGAGAGAGAGAGAGAGAGAGAGAGAGAGAGAGAGAGAGAATTTATAGGCTGGCATGTGGCCAGATGTTATCTGCCCTACCCCACAGAGAATCTGTTGAGCAGAAACTGAGGTCCAAGCTGAAGCCCAATGTGACAAGCTCGTGGCTTCACTGACAGTGCACCTCATCAGTAGTCTAACTGCCAAAGTGCTGTCAGTTCAACTGCTAAAGTTGCCAACACTTTGAACCGCCCAAAGCCCAGCAAGTTTAATGGGCTTATTTAACTGGGCTTATTAATGGGCAAAATTTCAGCCACCTTTTAACTGCAAAAAGCCCTAGCCTCTCCTTTTTTCCCCATCAGCCCCTACTCAGGGCATGGAGTCTGGAAAACTCCACTTTCTACCACCAAGTGCCACCCATGGCACAGAGGTAGCTCTTCACTGTCCCTCTTACAATTTACCCACTTTCAATTTCTGTCACCATTTCTGTGGTGATGAGGACTGGATGCTGGGGTGTAGTCTTGCAAATGTTTCCACTGGGGGCCACAGTGTATTCAAAGAAAATATTATTCAGTAACAAGGCATTGTCCATGCATAGCCAGTATAGCTATGTCCTCCATTTCTAGAAAATAGCCATTCAGTCCAAGCCAAAGAGGAAAAAATCTTAAAAATGATTAAGAGTTGCTACTATTAAAATAATTTTCTTTCTGTCTTCATCCCAAATTCTATCAAAGGGTACAGACAAATAAATTTGTGAACTAAATCTAATTCTAACTTATTTGATACATGGTTGCATAAATTCAGGGCAGCAGAACCAAGCAGAATTTCTGTTGACTCTGTTGGAAGTTTCCGTAAGGGATCTCAGATTGAGCTCTCAATCTTTGGCCTTTTCAGACCTCAGGAACCATGCCAGGGATGGTCTCACCAGACTCCACCTGCAACATTCGTACCTTTGGGTAGATTTCCTCTTGAGGTTCCCTTGGCCTTTCTCTGTCGATAGAGATAAGATTCCCTGCTCTCCTGGGAGGCCTCTGGAACATGACAGGCATGATAATAGGTTCTTTTCTTCTCTGCTCAATTGAAACTTCCGGAAGGTCACAACTGTGACAGTTCAATCAAAACCTCAGTAATGTAACCATATTTCTGATCCTCTTTTTTAAGGATTGTTCCCTTGAATTAAAACAGGCAAAACAGTAATATTAAAAAAAAAAAAGCTATTAAGGTCTTCTAGTATTGTGTAGAAAATGCTCAATCTTGAGTTCCATGAAGTAGCATGGATTAAGCTTAATACATCGCTGAGGGATTTCTCCGGTTAATTTCTCCAGATGTTAAAATTCTGAAAACATCAAAATTAAAAATGTGATAATAACATAGTTGACAAGGAAATTTGTTCAACATAACTGACAACATTTCAGAACCACCACCCAAATGGTCAAGCAATATTATATTAGAACATATCATACAGGGCCTCCCCGGTGGCGCAGCGGTTGAGCGCTGGGTTGCGAAGCTGCCCGCAGCCTCTGCAGCGCCGGTTCGATCCCCGGCTGCTCCCCGGCCACCGGAGGAGGGTCCCACATGGCGCGCAGACCTCTCCTGCCACCCGCTGCTCCCCTCAGCAGTGTGCTTCGGTCCTTCTGCCTGCTCTGCTCCCCGCTCTGGCTCTGGTGAATTCTCTCACCCTCCCGCGCTTCTGACTGTACCCAGTGCTTGTATAAATAATAAATAAATCTTTAAAAAAAAAAAGAACATATCATACACTTAAGAGATTCCACATATTAATTTTAGAGCATCAGTATTAATATTCATGTATATGCTAAACTGAAACATTTCTCTCAAGCAAAAATACTTGTCATTATGTCCAATTTGCCAGATAAATACCCAATGGATTAGATTCATCTAGTGTCTTTTTTTTTTTTTTTAGTGTCTTTCTTGTAAAGAAGGGAAGAAATTTTATAGAGTATCTCAGGAACTCCACGAGGGCCCATACAATTTCTTGTGATCAATCAAACAATTTTTCCTAATTTAGATTTCTGGAAAGTTTTATCTTAAATACTAGGAAAAAAACCCCAAAGTGATAGCTTAATATATCAAAGCTCTGACTAGACTCAACTGGCATAACGCTAATAGAACTCAACATTTCCCATTTTCTCTTATCTCATTCCAAAAGTAACCACTTCCCCCCCACCAAACTTTACCTTACTACTTCGATCCCACAATTGGAATTCTTAATCTGCAAAACCTTTAACTTCCCAACTCCCACGTTTCTGATGTTTACAGACTGTTCATCTAGATGTTTAGACGCAGTTCACCTAGGCTGCCTCTTCTTGGACAGCATGTACCCAACAGAATTACACTCAATAGCAATGTTTCAAAGATACGCATTTTTCAGACAAAGCCATTACATTCCAAGTTAGCTTTCATTAACCAAAGTATATTCCAGATCGGTTTACACTGATGACAGAATATTCTAGACCACACTTCCTGCAAGCAAGCACCTGTACTGATTCCAATTATATTTCTGAACTCATCATTTCTATAGGCACCATCTATACAAATTCTATTTCATCCTCCAGCAATTAGACACAAAGATAAAGATATGTAGACATACAACATATGGGCATGGATAGCTCCCTTAGATTTTTTTTTTCATTTAACCAAATTAGAATATCTTATATAAACACAGTTTTACTCATCTTTGCAACTCTTTCTCTTTGCCTCCTTATGATGACAAGCCTTAGTTTTCTAAGGCTAGATTCTTTTCACCACTGCCTGATGGAAAGGCAGTTTTACTCACATTGAAGTAGTCAGATAGTTTCTTTACTGGAACCACACATGTACCTGACAAAAGAATCTGCAAAGAGACAAAAGAGAAAAATGAAATATAGGCCCATTTAAAAGAAAAAAAAAAACAACTACTGTACAAATATGAAAATTGTAAAAATCAAAAATTAAAAGCCACAGTCAAAACAAAGGTTTTTACCCCCTCTCCACCCCAACCCCCTGGTGTCAAAATCAAATTCCCAGCATGAAGAGTATTGCCAGTAGAGGAAAAATGCTTTCAGATGCCATCTGAAATGACATCTTTTTTTTTTCTTTTTCTTTTTCTTTTTTTTTTTTTTTCTTAAACACCAGGTAGACTAAGGCCTCGGGTCTTCAACAGGTTCACAAGATCAATGGGTTTTGGTCTCCAAGATGTCAACCTCCTGTGCTTTCTTCACTCTGGAATGATGTACCCAGGTTTTTATGCTGGTGAGTTTTAAAGAAGTGCGAGTGGTTAGCAAAACATCATAAGGACCAGACCACTTATCTGAAAGTTGAGCTTCAGCATCTCCACTGTGCCAGGTCTTGAGTGAGACCCAATCATGAGATATGAAAGGATGCAATGGTTTATCTGGAGGCATAGAGATCCTAGAGAGTGCAAAGTTGACTGACAGCGCAAGCTTCCCTGAGATATTTGGAACATACTGTTTGATCCTACATTCTTGTTTTATGTCTGGTGCAGTGTTCAAATTTGAAACTTGGAATGGCCACCCAAAAATTATTTCAGAGTGTCTTAAATGCAGCCCACTTCTAAGAGCCACTCTTATCTGAAGGAGGGAAATGGACAATGCCTGATTCCAACAGAGGTGGATTTTGTGGCATAGTTTTGCTAAGATATTCTTCAGGGTGTGGTTCATTTTCTTAGTTTGTCCTGTAGATTGTTGGTTTCCAGGCAGCATATAGATTCTAAGTACTCTGAAACAAACGCAAGTCCATTGTCACTCTGAATGGAGTTGGGCAAACCAAAGCAAGGAATTATTTCCTTCAGCTGTTGTTTGGCAACCTCAGAAGCTTTCTCTGTCCTGGTGGCGAACGCTCTGATCAAGCCCAAGCAGGTATCCACAATGACCAAAAGATACCAATAATTGCCAGTGGCCCTGGGCATTTGGGTAAAAATCTACATCCAGTCTTTGAAAGGACATATTCCTTGATATTGAACCCCAGTTGCTTTGCAGTGTGAGCCATTCTTGGCACATAAATGGCAAGCCTGGGTGATCCATCCGTTTGCACTCTGTGCAAATACAGGCCCTTTAAATATAGGTGCACAGATTCTAGAAAGGTATGACTCCCACAGTGGGATCCCTCAGGTTGATGTTCCAACACCAGGTAGACTAAGGCCTCTGGTAGGAGGATTGTTCCATGAGAGTTCATTGCACAAGTGGAGCTGGGGTCAAAGTTAGTAAATCCCCATTCACAGGCCCTTTCCCCTGGTTAGTGTATTTGCAGGAACAATGGCCTAAGTCCATGAGAGGGATGAGCGTACCATGGAGAGCAGAATGAGCAGCAGCCTGAGCCCACACAGTCAGCTGCTCTGTTGCCTTTTGCAATTTCGGATCTATCCCTTCAGTGGCCATGACAATGCATCACTGTTACAACTGAGGGTAAAGCTACCACTTTCAGCAAGGCCAAGATACTTTGTAGGTGCTAATGTCTTTATTGCAGGCTATAAGGAGGCCCCTTTCCTTCCTTCCATGCCACTATGTGCATGTAAAATCATGAAGGAATACTTTAGTCAGTGTACTGCTTACCGTTGCACCTTGAGAGAGTTTCAGGGAGCCATCAGTTTGGCCTCCTGTACTGACACCCCTCCTGGAAGGGATTTGGCTTCTATGGTGTCTGGAAGTGTCATCACTGCACATTCCTGCATGCTGACAGCCCTGTTCCATGAAACTGCTCCCATCTGTAAACAGCTTTCAAACTGGATATGGCAGTGGATGGCCAGACAAATATGGCTGTCTACCTTATACTGCTTTAACTGTTTCTAGACTATGAGGGGGTTAAGATTCCATCCTCAAGTTTCTCTGCATTGATTTGAAGAAAGGTAGCAAGATTTCAAGAGCAAGTGAGTTGCAATGACCCATTAGGATTATCTAATAGAGCTGCTTGATATTTCCCCATGGGCCCAGCTGTCAACAAAAGTCCACCCTTCTGTTCAAACAATGTTAATAACTTGTGTGGTGCAATACCAGTGACAGGCTGATCTAAGGTAAATTCCTCTGCTTCCTGCAGAAGGGCACATGTGGCAGCTGAAGCCTGCAAACATGCAGGCCATCCCTTAGATGGCATTTCTCATCTTAATAAATCAATTAACACTCACAGGCCTGCTCCCTGTCTCATGCACATAGAGTTGGAAAGGCTTCCTGGGATCTGGCAGCACTAAGGCTAGTGCTGAGATCAGCCATCCCTTTATTTTATCAAAGGCTTGTTGATATCCGCGAGTCCAAAACAAAGATTCTGAGTCCAGGCCATGATTAGTCCACTATTGAGAGCTTCATATAGTGGTTTTGCTACTAGCCCAAAGTTGGGGATCTTAATTCTGCAAAACCCAGCCATTCCCAAAAGTCCACATAATTACCTTTGGTTGCGGGGGATTTTAAGAGCTGAAATCACCTGTTTCCTCTCAGTCATGAGGCTTCATTTGCCTTTCCTAATCTCAGATCCCAAGTATGCCATCAATTGTTTGCATTTCTAAGGTGACACCTTGTAGCCACATTCTGCCAAGTGATTTAAAACTAATTCAGTATTCTCCATACAATATTTATGGTCCGGGCTGTCAATTTTTAAATTGTCCAAATATTGAAGTAGGATGCCCTGCTTTAATTGGACCTTTCAGAGATCTCTGTTCCAGTATTTTCCCCAAGGTAGTTGGGTTACTCTTAAATCCTCATGAAAGCTCAGTCCAGGAATATTGCAGACTTTCTTTGGACTCAGGGTCCCCCCATTCAAAAGCAAACAGTAGCTGATCCTGGGCATCTACTAGGATACAGAAAAATGCATCTGTCAAGCCCAGTACTGAGAACCAGCTAAAATGTGTGTCCTGGAATATATCATTCAGGACCCTCAAATCCTGAGCAAAATGGGATTTCTTGGATGACAAAATCAGAGTGTTGCAGGGGTAACAGCAAGCAACAGCAAATGAGACCGGACTGGAGAAAATTTGTAATGCAGGCTGAATCCCTTACAAGGCCACCTCTTTTATAGAAAGTTGCTTTCTCCTTGGGGCCACTTCTCCCTTCCACTACTTGTTTCTTATAGGTCCTGCATTTTTGGCATGTCCCAGCATTCCAACAGCCCTGTCCACTTTACGTACCTTTTTGTAGATTTCTGTGAGCAGCACTTCCCTTTCATGGCACCTTCTGAATGAGTACCACCTGAAATTGCAAGGCATGTTTTGGGGGTACTCATAGATGCAGCCTCTGATCTTAGGGTGAGAAAACAATCTGAGCCTTAAGTTTACTTAAGAGGGGCCAAGGAAGGGAATTGAACACTTCCAGGTATATAAAGATATGTTGGAGGTTTATATCACCAAATGTTGAGGGTTGTGGGTTGTTAGGAAGGTTTTCTTGTGTGGCCTTCCCATAACCCCAGTATAATCCTCTTGCTGGCCTGAGTTCATTTGGAATTCAAAACTGAGTAGGTTGCTACAGTGTCTACCAAGAATCAATCAAATGGTCCCCCACAGTGAGAATTAAATGGGGCTTCAAGGGGCTTCATAGCACAAACGCCTTTTTCAGATTGAGTGGAGGCCCTGGGCCTCCTTATTCTTCATCTGAGCCCCCATCCAGGACTACCATTTGTCTCCTTGACTCCCTCTTTGCTTCTTCAGTCCTTCTACTTTGCCTGTATTCCCTTCTGCGACCTTTGTCTGAAGGCTCATTCTGTGCTGCCAGGCTTCCTTTCCTTTCTTCCCACTTTCTCATTCCTTTTCTCCTTTCATGCATCCAGTCTGGGACACCTGTCCCTCTTCCTTGCAATAAGCACCCTGATTACCTCTTAAAGGTTCTCTTCTCTTGATTTCTCTCCATGTCCCTTCTCTATTCCTTCTAAACCCTGTCCCATATTCTCTCTCTATGAAGACAGTTGTAGGCTTAGGTCTTCTTTCCTCTCTGGCTTTGTAAACTCCAAATGCTATACCCACCAACCGAGAAGGACTCATCTCTACAGCACCTTTTACCTTGGCTATTATCTTCCTTATATCTGTAATACTCTTCACAGTGAATGTCATGTTAATCATCTGAGCATTTTCTGGAGCAACTGGATTCACATCTGCGTAAGTACTATAAATTTGGATAATCCTTTCAAGGAACTCAGACAGATCCTCACTGGCCTTTTGCTGAAGCTCCACAAACTTACCAAACACTCTCTTTGCTTAGGAACTCCCTGCCTCAGCCCTACTAAAAAGCACCTTTTATCTTGTTCCAGCCATTCCATTCACCCATTATTGGAGTCCCAGTTAAGGTCTACTATTGGAACAACTTTTTCTGATTCTGGGTTATCTACAACCCCCCTGGTGGAGACAACGGGCCTCTTTGTTAGACTTCCCTAAAACCACTTGCCACTCATTTCATGTTAATAATGTATATAACATGGGTTGTATGCCCCTCCAGGGAGACAGATGGGAGACATAGAAGCAAGCAAATTAGCCAGCCTTTTAGGATCCTGTGGATATGGAGAGATAGAATTTCTCAATTTCAGAAGGTTCCCCAGTAGAAAAGGTTGTGTGACCCATAGTGTTCAACAGGTTTCCCCTGTTATTTCAATCCACCATCAGGAATTGGCAAAGAGAGAACACTCCTACCCCGGGGAAGCTCTTTTGCCCAAATTGGGTGTTACATCTGGTACGAGAAGGAGAAGCTATTCTAGTCATATCATGATGGGGGGCGGGGTGGGCATCGAGGCCTGTGAAGCCTCTGCAGTCACCTCAGGGGAAGGAAGCACTGGCCTCGTGAGTACGATTCTCTGCTGGTGGGTTCAACGTCTCTAGTAAGTGTTGGCCCTCCTCCTCCTGCTGTTCCCTTGTACAATTTTCAGGGGAAGGAGAAGGCTGCTCCCCTCTTCTTTGTGCCATCAAATGGGTTGCTGGCTTTTCTAAAGCTAATTTATGGAGGGTAGCCAGAATTTGTTCTTGCAGTCTCTCAGCAGCAATAGAAGGCTGTTGAATCAAAAATAAAGTTGTAGAACCCAATTAAACACTGTAGGGTAAAGAAAATGTCAGGCTTTTCTGCCCTTCCGCCATCAGGATAGATGATGGATCCTTGTCCTGAATGCATGCCTGATGGCGGGCACCTGGAATAGGGTGTGGGCATAGGTAGATAGGATTCAGCTGAGCTAAGACTGTGCTTTTAAGGGCGGCGTCACGGGGACGCCAGGAGCAGTAGAAGCAGCAGCAGAAGCCGAAAGAGAAGCCCGAAGCAGAAGCAGAGAACGCCAGAGAGCCCAGATAGAGTGAAGATTTGCTGGGGGCTGGGAGGACTGCCAGCCTCCCAGCCCCCCAGCACCACTGCCTGCCATGTACCCACTGAACCCCAATAAAAGACCTGCAAAAAACCACTGAGGACTCTGACTCCTCCTTTACCCGGTCTGCATGGGATCAGAAAACCTGCACTGTGTCCGTTCCTGACCTTACAACACACATGCCCATGAAGACGCCCAGGCACAAAATCAACGACAATACAGCAGACCTTATCTAACCTTCCCCCAAACTAACAGGGTTAATATACACAGGGTGATAGGAAAGGGAGAGCTGAGAGAAAGCAGAGAGAGACAGAGAGAGGGAGACAGACAGAGACACAGAGACAGAGAGAGAGAACCACAGTGCACCTGTGGTCCACCTCCCAAAGCACCAGCAGTTCAACTGCCAAAGCCCCAACAGCTTTTTAACTGCCCAAAACCCCAACTCCACCCCATCTTCCCATTATCCCTGCTGAGGGGGTGGATTCAGGACAACTCCACCTTCTACCATGGAGTTGGCTATGAGTGTCACCCATTGTTTCAGAGGTTGTTCTTCACTTTCATCTTACAGAAGCTCTTTACACATTTCCCAAATGGACTAAGTTATTATTGAGTCTCAGAATAAACTCAGTTGATCCAGTGTGAAGGAGAAGGATTTTTCTAAGTAAAGATACCTTGCTCTAAATAGGAAACATATGGGAAGAATCAGCTCCACATTTTCCACTGCACATTACTTTTAATGAGAATGTGTCTCGGAACTGTGCAAAGAGGAAGAAAGAGCAGTGGTATGGAAACATCCCGGTACTTTTATGATGTCATAGGGACAATAACCTCGAACTTTTTTTTCATGACATACCTTCACCCATTTCACTCATTCTCCCATGCTCACCACTGGCAACCACTACTATTTTTTTTTTCTGTCTCTATAAGGTTCTCTAAATATGAATCCACATATCAATGAGATCATACAGCATATGTCTTTCTGTGTCTGACTTATCTTCTTCAGCATAATGCCCTCAAGGTCCATCCATGTGTCTGCAAATATCAGTATTGGTCTCTTTATGCCCGTATAATAATACTTTGTGTATATGTAACTGACACCTTTTCTCTTTTTGCAAAATGCATTATGTCCCACTGAGGTAGCATTAATTTTCAACGCTGTATAGGATCTGCAGGTATGGGATCATCACACCTCTTTTGATGTAACTTACCAAACCATGCCCACCAACAAAGCAACCATAATTCTCCATAATAATCCACTAGGCCACCTCCCCCAGTTGATCCTCACCTCCCCACCCCACCTTTGGTTGCCTCAATTCTACAGTTAGACTTCTAGGGTCTGCGTTGGATGAGTTTTTGTCTGTCCCTTTGTTTTGTTTCTTTATAGTCCACGTATGACTGGAATCATCTGCTATTTCTCTCTCTCCCTTTGATTGAATTTTGTTTAGCACAACCCCCTCGAGTTCCATCTATGTTGTTGCAAAGTGCAAAATTTCATTTACTTTTATGCCTGAGTATTATACCTCATCTTCTTTATCCACTCAAATTTCTTTGGACACTTGGGTTGGTTCTATAACTTGGCTATTGCAAATACGGCTGCAATGAACATACGAGTGCATGGATGTTTTTGCATCCTTCAGGTAGTTGCACAGCAGTGGGAATGCTAGGTCGCACATAGCGTGGTAAGTTTATTTTTAGTATTTTGAGAAACATCCATACTGTTTCCCACAGAGCCTCAACCAGTCCACATTCTCACCAACAGCATATGAGGGATTCCCTTTTCTCCACATCCTTGCCAACACTTGTTATCTCTGGTCTTTTGGATATGGGCCATTCTCATAGTTGTGAGATATCTCATTGTGGTTCCAATTTTTATTTCCCCAATGGTAGGTGGCGATGAGCATATTTTTAATGTGCCTGAGGGCCATCTGTGTCTTCTTTCAAGAAGTGTCTACGTAGCTCTTCTGCTCATTCTGTAATTGTGTTATTTGTCTTCTTTTGGTTGAGTTGTATGAGTTCTGTGTGGATCCAGGCTATCAGGCCCCTGTCACTTGAATGATATGCAAATATATTTCCCCTTTTAGTAAGTTGTCTCTGTTTTAATGATAGTTTTCTTTGGACATGAAGACACTTTTTAGTTTGTAGATTTTGCTTTTCGTTCTCATGCTGTTGTAGTGGAGTCCCCAAAGACATCTCTGAATCCAGTGTCTCAGATTATTTTGCCTATGCTTTCTTGTATGTACTTTATGGTTTCAGGTCTTACATAACCTTGTTTCTTCTTTCTCCATTTTGAGTTAATTTTTGTACATGGTACGAGAAAATGATCAACATGCATTCTTTGGGAGGTGCTTGCTTTGTTTTGCCCAACACTGTTTGATAAATAAACATTCCTTTCTCTATTGTATGCTCTGGCTCTTTTGTCATAGATTAACTGCACATATAAGTGTGTGCTTCTTCCTACGCTGTTAATACTAGTCCATTGTCTGTGTCTATCTTTATTCCATTGCCATACTGGTTTGATTCCTTTAGACATGTAGTTCAGTTAGAAGTCTGAGTGCCTAATATCTCCATTCATATGTTTTTGGTCAAGATTGCTGTAGAAGCAGTGAAAGCAGAATAGATGAAATAGAAGAACAAATAAGTACTCTTTTTTTTTTTAAAGATTTATTTATTTATTTATTTATTTATTTATTTATTTATTTATTTATACAAGCACTGGGTACAGTCAGAAGGGCAGGAGGGTGAGAGAATTCACCAGAGCCAGAGCGGGGAGCAGAGCAGGCAGAAGGACCAAAGTACAATGTTGAGGGGAGCAGCAGGTGGCAGAAGAGGTCTGCGCACCATCTGGGACCCTCCTCTGGTGGCCTGGGAGCAGTCGGGGATCGAACCCACACTGCAGAGGCTGCAGGCAGCTTTGCAACCCAGCGCTCAACCGCTGCACCACCGGGGAGGCCCCCAAAAAGTACTCTTGAAGACACAGAAATAAAAAGAACTGAAACAGAAAAGGAAAGAGAAGTAGGAAGGAAAAAGGTTGAAGACTTCGGGAACTATCTGACTCCATGAGGAATCCCAGAAGGAGAGGAGAGAGATGTAGGAACAGAGAAAATATTCAAGCAAATAATTGAAGAGAACTTCCCAAACGTGAAGGAGCTGAAAATAGACATACCAAACTTCCATGACGAAAGGAGAAATACAGCAAGACAGATAATAGTAAAACTCCCAAGAATCCAAGACAAGGGAAAAATAGTGAAGCTGACAAGAAGGAAGAAACAGATAACATTGAAAGGAAAACCAATCAGACTGACAGCAGACTTCTCCAAAGAAACACTACGGGCAAGGAGAGAGTGGAGGGACATTGTCAACGGACTCCAAGACAACAAATGCCAACCAAGAATACTCTATCCTGCAAAGCTTTCCTTCCTCTATGAAGAAAGAATAAGGACCTTCCCAGATAAACAGAAACTCTGCAATTTCATTACAACTAAACCCCCACTCCAAAAAATACTACAAGGAGTCCTAAAGCCAGAACAAACAGAGGGATGAATAACAACGAAAGAAGGCCAAAAAAAAGTTATTAAAGGAATAAATAAATAAAATCAAAGGAAAGACAAACACAATGGCAAATACAGACACTAACATATCAATATTAACTCTAAATGTAAACAGACTAAACTCTTCAATAAAAAGACAGAGAGTCGCAGGCTGGATTAAGAAACAAAACCTAACCTTTTGCTGTCTCCAGGAAACACATTTAACTTCAAAAGATAAAAATAGTCTCAAAGTTAAAGGATGGAAAACAATCCTACAAGCCAGTGGACCAAAAAAGAAGGCAGGAACAGCTATACTTATACCAGATAGAACAGATTTCAAACTCAACAAGGTAAAAAAAGACCCCAAGGGTCACTACATTATGATCAAGGGGACAATACTTCAAGAAGAAATAACACTCATTAATATATACTCACCAAATGAAGGGGCACCAAAATATATCAGACAACTATTATCATCTCTGAAAACAGACATCAGAGAAAACACATACGTGGTAGGAGACTTCAACACACCACTATCAACAATGGGTAGATCAACGAGACAAAAAAATAAGGACACTAAAGCTCTCAGTAAGGATCTAGAGCTCATGGGCTTAACAGACATCCACAGAACACTAAACCCCCAAAAAAATCTGAGTACACATTTTTCTCAAGCGCACATGGATCATTCTCCAGGATCGATCACATACTGGGACACAAGAAAAACATCAACAGATACACCAAGATTAAAATCACACCAACCATCTTCTCTGACCATGAAGGCATCAAACTAGAAATAAACCATATAAAAGAAGTCAAGGAACTCTCCTACCTCATAGGTATTGAAACCCACACTACGGGAAGACCACTGGACTAAATGATGAGATCAAAGAAGAAATTAAAAAATACTTTGAGTTAGGGATTCCCCTGTGGTGCAGCGGTTGAGTGCTGGGTTGCGAAGCTGCCCAAAGCCTCTGCAGCGCCAGTTTGATCCCCAGCCGCCTGGCGAGGGTCCCACATGGGGCGCAGAACTCTCCTGCCACCTGCTGCTCCCCTCAGCAGTGTACTTCGTCAGCCTGCCTGCTCTGCTCTCCCCTCTGGCTCTGGTGAATTCTCTCACCTTCCCGTGCTTCTGACTGTACCCAGTGTTTGTATAAATAAATTAATAAATCTTTAAAAAAACAGATAATTTGAGTTGAATGAAAGGAGGACACAAATTTCCTAAATGTATGGGATACAGCAAAAGCAGTAATAAGGGGGAAATATATAGCAATAGAGGCTCACATCAAGAAAGAACTCAAAGAAACAACCTAATCTCAAAGCTCAAAGAACTAGAAAAAGAACAACAAAAAAAAAACCCAAAACCAGCAGAAGAAAAGAAATAATAAAAATAAAAGCAGAAATAAATGAAATCAAAACTAAAAAAAAAAAAATGCAAAAGATCAATGAAACCAAAAGCTGGTTCTTTGAAAAAATAAATAAAATAGACAAACCCATAGCCAGGCCCACAAAGGAAAAATGGGAGAAAGCACTAATAAACAGGATCACAAATGAAAGAGGAGAAATCACAACAGACACAGCAGAAATCAAAAGAATAATCAGAAACTACTACTATGAACAGTTACATGGAAACAAGTTCAACAATCTGGAAGGGATGGACAAATTCCCACAACCCTACAATCACCCAAAGCTAGATAAGAAATAGAACACCTAAAAAGACCAATTACAATCAGCAAAACTGAAATGGTAATCAAAAACCTCCCCCAAAACAAAAGCCCAGGACCTGATGGATTTACAAATGAATTCTACCAAACATTCAGAGCCGAATTAGTGCCTATCCTTCACAAACTCTTTCAAAAAATTGAGAAGGAAGGGTTAATACCAACCGTGTTCTATGAAGCCAACATCACACTAATACCAAAACCGTACAAGGACAACACAAAAAAAGAAATCTACAGGCCAATATCTCTAATGAGCACTGATGCAAAAATTCTCAATAAAATTTTAGCTATCAGAATCCAAAAACGTATCCATAGGATAATTCACCATGACCAAGTAGGATTTATTCCAGGGACACAAGGATGGTTCAACATCCGAAAATCAATCAATGTTATCCAACACATCAACAAAAAGATATATAAAAACCATATGATAACATCAATAGACGCTGAGAAATCTTTCGACAAAGTACAACACCGATTTATGAAAGGCCCTTGAAATTCTCGGGATAAAATGAAGATACCTCAACATCATAAAGGCCATATATCACAAGCCCATAGCCAGTATCATTCTCAGTGGCGAAAAGCTGAAAGCATTTCCATTAAGATCTGGAACAAGACAAGGATGCCCACTCTCACCACTGTTTTTCAATATAATACTGGAAGTCCTAGCAGAGCAATAAGACAAAAGAAAGACATACAAGGAATCCAAATAGGAAAATAAGTCAAACTACCACTATTTGCAAATGATATGATAATATACATAGAGAACCCCAAAAATGCCACAGAAAAACTAATTCAACTAATCGATTTGTTTGGTAAAGTGGCAGGATGCAAACTCAACACACAAATATCGGTAGCCTTCCTATACACAAACAATCAATCTGAAGAAGAACAAATTAAAAAAAAATCCCTTTTATTGTTGAAACAAACAAAAAAATCAAATACTTGGGAATAAACCTAACAAAAGAGGTAAAGGGCCTATACAAAGAAAACTATAAAACACTGTTAAAAGAAAGAGAAGAAGGCACAGAAATGGAAAGACATCCCCTGCTCATGGATTGGAAGAATTAACATTATTAAAATGGCCATCCTACCAAGAGCAATTTACAGCAATTTACAGATTCAACACTATTCCAATAAAAAATTCCATGTCATTCTTCAAAGAAATAGAACAATTATTGATGAAATTCATATGGAAGCATCAAAAAACCCAAATAGCCAAAGAAGCTCTCCTGAAAAAAAAAAAAAAAGGGAATGGAGGCATCACACTACCAAACTTCAAACTATACTACAAAGCCATAATCATCAAAACTGCATGGTATTGGGACAAGAACAGACACATGGACCAATGGAACCACATAGAAAATCCAGAAATAAACCCACAGATTTATGGTCAACAAATCTTTGACAAAGGAGCAAAGACTATGCACTGGAGCAAAGAAAGATTGTTCAATAAATGGTGCTGGGAAAACTGGGTCACTACATGCAAAAGAATGAAGCTTGACCACTACCTCACACCATACACAAAAATCAACTCAAAATGGATTAAAGAAGTAGACATCAGATCTGAAACCACAAAATACATAGAAGAAAGTATAGGCGAAACACTCCATGGCATGCACCTCAAAGACAACTTGACAGACACATCGCCCAAAGCAGTGATAGTGAAGGCAAAGATCAACAGCTGGGACTGCATCAAATTAAAGAGCTTCTGCACAGCAAAAGAGACAACAACCAAAACAAAGCGAAACCCCACCGACTGGGAGAAAATTTTTGCACACTACACTAATGATCATAAAAATCTACAAAGAGCTGATGAGACTCAACAAAAACAAAGAAAATCATCCAGTCAAAAAATGGGCAGAAGAACTAAAAAGAAACTTCTCCAAAGAGGAAATGCAAATGGCCAACAGGCATATGAAAAAAATGTTCAACATCACTTGTAATCAGGGAAATGTAAATCAAAACTACAATGAGATGCCATCTTACACCAGTGAGAATGGCACATATTAAAAAAAAAAAAAAAACTAGCAACAACAAACGTTGGCAAGGTTGTGGAGAAAAAGGAACTCTCCTGCATTGCTGGTGGAAGTGCAAACTGGTCCAACCACTATGGAGAGCTGTGTGGAGATTTCTGGACCTACTAAAGATGGAGCTTCCCTATGATCCAGCAATTCCACTCCTAGGTAATTACCCAAATGACCCAGAAACATTAATTCCAAAGGGCACCTGCATCCCTATGCTTATAGCAGCACTATTTACAATAGCTAAGCTACGGAAATAACACAAATGCCCAAAAATAGATGACTGGATCAAGAAGATGTGGTACATATACACCATGGAATATTACTCAGCATTCAAAAAACATAAACACATGCAGTTTGCAGCAACATAGAGGGAGCTAGAAGGGATCATGCTCAGCAAATAAGTCAGAAAGAAAAAGAAAAATACCGGATGGTCTCACTCATAGCAGGAATTTAGAAAACCTAAATAAGGGACCAGGAAAAGATTAATTAATACAAAGTAAAAATCAAAATCAACAAGCAACTATAAACCAGAGACACATTATGGGGGACCGGTGGGGGAGGGAAGGGGCGAGGAAGGACTAGGGTCAAGATAAGGTAGGGTGCAACTGTATGGGGAATACAACCAAAATGATAATGTATACATTGTGCAAAAATGAAAAATGATGCAAGAATTATATGAAGTAAAATATTAATTTAAAAAAGAATTTAAATCACTAAAAATCATTAATTATAGATGACTAGCTTAATAAATGGTTATTTAAATTAGTAAATTATAGAAATATACAAATATGTATATATACAAGGAAATGGATTTTCTTATGTAAAACTTGCTACATGATACATTTATTGTATATTATATTACATTGTATGTTATGTTAAATAATAGGCTAAACTTCAAAAAAAAAAAAGATTGCTTTAGATCTGTGAGGTCATTTCTGGTGCCATATAAATTTTATTAATGTTTGCTGTATTTTGTTGAAGAATCCCACTGAATCTTTGATAGAGATGGCATTGACTCTGCATATTGCTTTGGGCACTATGGCCATTATGGCAATGTCAATTCTTCCAGCTCATGAGCAGGGAATATATTTCCATTTTTTTGCATCCTCTTCTATTCCTTTTGACGATGTCTTTAGGTTTTCTTTGTACAGGTCTTTCAACTCCTTTATTACCTTCTTACTAGGTACCTTGTATTTATCATATTGTAATTGGTTTGTTTTTCTTCATTCCCTTATCTTCCAGTTCACTGTTTGCATATGGGAATGCAAGGCGTGTGTGTGTGTGTGTGTGTGTGTGCGTGCGAGAGTGTGTGTGTGAGTGTGTGTGTGTGTGTGTGTGTGTGTGTTGATTTTGCAGCCTGAGAGATAACTGCACTGGTTCACTGTTACTAATAATTCTTTTATGGAGTCTTTAAGGGTCCTCTAGCCACACTGTGATATTTTACTTCTTTCCCAATTTGGGTTGCTTATAGACCTTTCTCTTCCCAATTGCTCTAGCTAGGACTTCCAATACTATGTTGAAATGTAGTGGTAAAGTGGATATCTTTGTCTTGTAGCTGATGTTAGAGGAGACACTTTGTTTCTCACCATTGGCTGATGTTTGCTGGGGTTTTTCATCTATGGCCTATATCATGTTCAGTTATGTTCTTTCTGCCCCAATTTTATTGAGTTCATATCCAAAATAATGTTGATTCTTGCCATGTATGGATCCTCTTGCCAGGACTTTTGCCCTTAGAGGTTCCTTATCAACTTTCCCTGTTTGTGCACACTGAGAGGCACAGAATAGTCAAATCAAAGAATAGTCAAGGCAAGCACACAGAATAGTTGAGGCACATAACAAGACAAGCTCCCAGATTTCCCCCTTTTTTGCTTTATAACAGGTCAAAATCAGGAGAGTCAGGAGAGTCAGGAGAAGGCACAGGAAGGGATTGATATTGAGATCATTGTAGAAGGGTCAGCATGGCCTTGGCTTTTACAGCCCTCTGGAGAAAGTGAGAGAGGGTGTTTAGCATTAAAAGACAGCACAAAAGACATAATATACCCAATCCAGTCATAATCCATATTCTGATATTGAGACCTGAAAACCAATTTGTTGAATTTAGCCAGTGGGCTAGATCATTTAGATGGCTTACGGTGGCATTTTTTGCCTCTTGTTGGAGTTGAGCCATTTGTTGCTGAAGTTTATTTCTGAGATCTAGCATATCTTGTCCCAGATGATTATGGAAGGCACCGTGAAGGTGCTGTTGAACGTCTTCCCAAGAGGAAGCGGTATTAAGAGGAACAGGAGTAACACACATAGAGTGGAACTCGGCATCACAACTAAGTTTGGTGCGGGTCCAGGGGGCTTGTTGATGTTCACCAAGCCAGGACACTGCAGCCTCAAGAGCATCTAATCACTCTAAAGTTTCCTGATCAATGGTGGTTTGAGTCAGGAGTTCAGAAGTAACATTTTGAAAACATCGATTCATTTGGTGTGCACTTTGAATGGAATGAGATAGGGAGACTATTGCAGTAGCAGCAGTCGTGGCCATAGCGGTGGCAGCATTTATAATAGCAGCTATGATGACACCCAAAAATCCTCTGGGGCAAGTATGTTCTAAAGGATTGGTAATTTGTTCAAGAGCAGATTCTCCAATCCACTCACGGGGAAGATTAACTGGCAGCCAGACCTCAACTCTTTGTTTTAGATCCAACACATGAGTAATGTTAAGGTCAGTGATATTATGGTGAGTGATGCAAGGGGTTAATCATGTGGCATTGGCATGAAAGGTGGTGTTAAAACCTTTAACCCTTTGCTGGCTAGAATCAGAATCAGTTGTCACTGTAATGGTAAGTGTTTTGGAGGTCATAATAAAAATATAGGGTCTAGAAGTACAGATCATGACCTGAGCTGTAATGTCATTACTGGTCCATTTAAGGTGTCCAGCCTGTTTTTGATAAGATCCTTTATGAATAACTCTCGGGGGGGGCGGGTGAAGGTTAAGGCGATGTGCCAAATATGCTTTTTTAAGGTAGACATTTGAGAGCGATGTCTCATTCTTAATAAAGGCCCAGCTAAACCTGGATTCCAATGTCCAGGATAGCCATAACAATTAAATGGAAGGGCCCAATTCCAGGTTGTGTTAGTTTTCTGGACCAATAAATTCCGAGGTCCCCACTTTTCTAGGGATTGGTTAGCAAACAGATAATTTACTCTAAGATTAGTTGATCTACAGATGCCCCAATTTAGGCCCAGGTGCTCTCCAAGCAGTAACCAGGGATGAGAGCAAATGGGGACATTATGTTTAGGAAAGTTTTTTTCCCCAATATTGATGTACCTCCTACACCCGTTGTTTGAATGAAAATTTGATGGTTAATTATTTTACTGTGATTTTCACCATCCATACCTAGATAAATGTGATTCATGTACTACTGAGGTTGAAAAGGGATGCAATAATTATCAGAACCATGGTTATCAAGGGCACAAATGGGCAGATCTTCTGTGAGGAAAAACCAATCATGAGCAAGGAAATGCCATCCACCCTGATAACCTACTTGGTTACATTTAGTGCTGTAATTTCTTAGTGGACCCAAAAGAGGAAGCCAATTTCCTCCAGTATAAGCAGAGTGATTGGAGGATAAAGGGGGTTCTAGGTCCCCCCATGTAAGTAAACTAAACACTGGTGGATTTAATATATGTGCCTAATAGGTGGTGTTACTTACAGTAGGTGGAATGAAACATAACAGTCCTAAGAACGAGAGCAGCCATGTTACCTTAAGGCCTTTAGAATTTATGGTGATGTGAGCTAACATTGATAAGAACAAATTTTGGGGGGGGGTCTCGGGTGTCCTTGTGACCTTTAAAGTATTTTCTGTTTTACTCAACTTTTTTAGATCACCCCAGGTTGGCCCAGCAGACTGTTTCATCGAGTCCAAAAGATCTGTCTTTTTCCTTTTCTGTCCCCTCCTGGGAGGTGAGTGTATGGCAAGCATTTGAAACTCCAGAACAGGGTTTTTTTTCCTGTTTGATGCCAACTCATAGTAAGGGCGTGTATGCCCAGCTGTAGCCTTTGCTGGTATCCAATGAGGTCCTGTAGGAGACAGAACAGAAGCATACCCTCTTCCCCATGTTAGTAATTTAATAGGTTATAGCCAATTTGGTCCTTGTAATGGGTGTCAGTACAACATCATATGTATTTTTTTTTTTAAATGTTATGGGGCACCACTGATGTTCAAGTTAACCAAAATATTCCATAGTAAGTCATTTGAGCACACAGAATTTTCTACCAAAAATCCCCTTCTCAGACCGTCAACACTTTCTTTTCTTTTGCTTTCTCACTTTTCAATACCATATCATTTTTTTTTAAATAATGAATTTTATTTTTATATTCCCCATACAATTGCAACCCCCCCATTCTGACCCCAATCCCTCCCCTTCCGCCCCCCACCCCCCAAAAAGGGTCTCTGGTTCATAGTTTTTTGTTGTCAATACCATATCATTTTAAAGATACCCCATTGTCCCGACCCGCGGGATTTGTAGGCACAAAAAGAGAAGGGCTGAGGATTGAAATGAGGGACTTGAGACAACTTGACGCTAGCAGTTGCTTCTTTATTTTTTCTTTCCCTTCTCTTTCTTCCCTGGCCTTCTCTCTGCTCCTCTCGCAGTATCCTCTCGCAGTATCCTATCCATTCTCTCGTGGTTCTCGTCTTATTCTCTGGTAGCTCCTCCCATCGTACCTCCCAGTCTCACGTGATTTACAGGAAAATGCAGTGGTTTCTCAGAAGGCGAAACGGTAAAGCGAAACTTAACTCATTGCACACATGTGCAACACGGCACATGCTCCGGACGGCTCTGGACATCTCCCCCTTTTTTCTTTTAAACGAGACACCTGGCCTGTCTTAGGTTGGCATATCCCGTGACCAGCCTTACCCGTCATTGCTAATCCAGCGCACTTGGTCTGGACCGCTGTCTTAGGTTGGTCTGGACGGGCTACGCTCTTACCCGTCTTTGGCTCACAGGTTCTCTAGGGCTATGTTGACCCATCTGGGTGCCACTGGAGAGTCCTGGTCAGGTACCATGGCGCCAAGTACTTGCCTGACCACAATATCACATTCTTTGTTTCGCTTCCGTAGCCGACGGAGAAACCATATGCCGAATGCACACACAGCAAAAAGCCAAGAGTTAAGGCTACCACCCCGCACCAAGCTTACAACTCTGGGAGGAGTCCTTTAAACCAGGCAATGAGACCCTCACCCGTAACAGGGGTAACACAAATAAAACAGTACAGAGGGTTACAAGGTATGTGAGCAGTTAACAAAAGTGTGTCTATCTTTTTTACATTAGAGCTATCTGTTGACTAAGCATCAAAAGTCCATTTTGTAAATGTTCATTCATATCTTGCTGTGTTGATAATGCAGAAGCAACATTGGCAGCTAAATTGTTTACAGTGTCAGCATTTGCAGCAGCTTGAGTGACAGTGACGGCGACGGCGACGGCGGCGGCAGCCGCAGCCGCAGCCACCGCTATTGAAACGGCGACAATGGCTGCAGGAATGCCAAAATCACATCTCCTCCTAGGTAGAACAGGGAAAAGATGTGCAGAAACATCCATGCGCATGATTAAAGTAGAAGGCAGACAAATGATCACCGCCCTCTCCGCACTCCGGGTCCAGCAGGCAGAGAGGGCGCAGGGCTCCGCTGAACAGTTCAACAGAGTTGCATTTCCTGTATTATTGGAGAGGACAAAAAAGAAGGGAGGGAACAGACAGACAGCAGTAGACAAACTCTCTAATCTATTATTCTGAATACTAACGGATTGTTCAATGGTAGAACTAATGTTTGCAGAGTAAGTGCCATTAAATAATTTCACCTCACCCTAGCCCAACAGGGCACTATCCAATGGTTGAAAGCCAGACCAGTAGTAAGATTAGTGGCAAATACTTGCAGAAAAGTGGAATCATGACGATCAATGAGGAGCAAAAAGGGCAGCCGATGCACAATCGCCCATCGTACTGACATCTGGGACGCTCGTGTCATCAAGGTTAGCAGGGTCAGGTATATCGACAAACTGAACCAATCAAGCAGGAACCCATCGGGGTGCTTCCGCATCCTGTGGGAAAAGACAAATGCTGCCGAACAGCCGTATTAATAGCGGCGTGGGTGGTTGCCACTCATTATTGACTGGGTCCTTCCATCTCGCTTGCAGCATCGTGACCTGCCGAGGGTCTGGCGACCAGTGCCGATCAGCAGCTGACCGCCCCTGGGTATCCAGGGTCAAAAAATTAAGGGTAAAGAGAGCTGTAGTCAAACAGTCCCTGGGGGAGTGTTCTCCCCCTGTTTGTTATAAAAGCATAGTTTTCAGAGAACCATGGGCACGTTCAAAAATACCCTGCCCCTGCGGGTTGTATGGAATTCCCGTTTTGTGCACAATGCGATGGAATGCACAAAAGGAGGCAAAAGCCTTACTGGTATAACCAGGACCGTTATCTGTCTTAATCACACGTGGGCGGCCCATTACCGCAAACGCTTGTAGCAAATGTGAGCGGACATCAGAAGTCTTTTCATCACAATGTGGGGAGGCAAAAAGAAAACCAGAAAATGTGAAAAGAAAACCAGAAAATGTGTCGATGGAGACATGGACCAGGCTCTGTCATCCAAAAGTGGGTACATGAGCCACATCGGTTTGCCAAATATGGTTAGGGAGGATGCCCCGGGGGTTAACTCCTAGGGGCAGCACAGCAGCTGGAGCAAAAGGTGCACACTTGTGACAGGCACGAACAATGTCACGAGCTTGACAATGAGTCAACCCGTAACGACCCTTAAGTGACGTGGCGTTGGTGTGCAAGACTGCATGTTCTTCCATAGCACTCTGAAGTGCTGGACAAATTAGATGTCCCCTAGTAAGAGAATCAGGCGCGGCATTGCCAGCCACTAAAGGTCCTGGCAATGGGAGATGACCTCTGATGTGACCCACAAAAAGGTGATGAGTTCTCTTACGAATCAGTGTTTGCAACTGATGAAGGAGGGGTGCGATGGAGCTATGAACAGAAATATGAACAACAGTTTCCAAGACATTTAAAGCATGTACCAGATATTTGCTGTCAGAATACAAATTGATAGTTTCTTGTGAGTAGGTCTCGAGAGCCGAGAGGACAGTGGTCACCTCAACGACTTGGGCTAAACCACTGGGCACCGAGACCACCTTCCGATCCCCTTCAGAGAAAAAGGAGGCTGTACCATTACTGGAGCCATCTGTAAACACTGTCCGCGCCCCCGCAACAGGTTCAGTAACGAGGATCGTGGGGAAACAGACTGGATGATTTTGTAAAAATTTGCATAAAGTGTTGCTGGGATAATGCGAATCAAAAAGCACTGAAGTGGTAAAATAAAGAATACTCCATGTTTCATCATGGCGTATTAACCACTGAATTTGTTCTTTGTTATAGTGGAGAATCACCGCTTGCGGGTGAGTACCTGAAAGATGTAGGCTGGAGTCCAGAGCCATTTGTACAATTCTGGCAACCGAATGAAAATAAGGCTCTAAGACTCGTTTTGGACAGATATTAAGATGGATCCAATAAACGGGACCATCTTGCCATATAAGTGCTGTGGGAGTAAGGTTACTACAAAATACCAAGACATCAAAAGGGCGAGAGACAGACAACCTATTTAAGGTCACCTGGGCTAGAGCCTTTTCAACTCTAGTGATTGCTTCACAAGCCTCCTGCATAATGGCTCTAGGAGAAGCGGGGTCTGCATCTCCTTTCAACATGTCAAAAAGGGGCTTCACCAGAGATGGTTCCTGGAGGAGCCAGAGGGGAGCGGAGAAGTTCACCCAAGATGACGGCCAGTCCGAGCAACACAGTGTCCCAATGCATACGACAAATTAGAAAACAGACAGTAGGGAGTAGAAGAACCACATGCAACCTAACAACGCCTCAGGAAAGAAGCACACCACAAAAAGAAAACCACCCTCCAGATTGCAACGACAGTAACATGGAAGAACTTCTGAGCCTTCCAGAAAGGGAATTTAAAATTGCCCTGATTAAAAAAGTGGCAGAAGTCATAAAGGAAAACAATGATCAGAAGAAGGAAATTGAGTCCCTAAAGAGGGAAAACAATGGTCAGAAGAATGAAATTGAGTCCCTAAAAAGGGAAAACAATGGTCAGAAGAATGAAATTGAGTCCCTAAAGAGGGAAGTAAAAGAAATGCAAGAGATCAAAGAATTAATGGAGGAACTAAAGAACTCTGGGAAAAGCAATGAAAGCAGAATAGATGAAATGGAAGAACGAATAAGTACTCTTGAAGACACAGAAATAAAAAGAACCAAAACAGAAAAGGAAAGAGAAGTACGAAGGAAAAAGAACGAAGAAAGACTTCGGGAACTATCTGACTCCATGAGGAAAGGAAATATAAGAGTTATAGGAATTCCAGAAGGAGAGGACAGATATGTAGGAACAGAGAAAATATTCCAGGAGATAATTGAAGAGAACTTCCCAAATGCGAAGAAGGAGCTGAAAATTGATATACAAGAAGCAAGAAGAACACCAAACTTCCACGACGAAAGGAAAAACACAGCAAGACACATAATAGTAAAGCTCCCAAGAATCCAGGACAAGGAAAAAATAATGAAGCTGACAAGAGGGAAGAGACAGATAACATTCAAAGGAGAACCAATCAGGCTGACATCAGACTTCTCTGAAGAAACACTACGGGCAAGGAGAGAGTGGAGGGACATAGTCAACAGACTCCAAGAAAACAGATGCCAACCAAGAATACTCTATCCCGCAAAGCTCTCCTTCCTCTTTGAAGAAAGAATATGGACCTTCCCAGACAAAGAGAAACTCTGGAATTTCATTACGACTAAACCCCCACTCCAAAAAATACTACAAGGAATCCTAAAGCCAGAACCTCAGAGGGATGAATAACAACGAAAGAAGACCGAAAAAAAAAAGTTATTAAAAGAATAAATAAATAAAATCAAAGGAAAGACAAACACAATGGCAAATACAGATGCTAACATATCAATATTAACTCTAAATGTAAATGGACTAAACTCTTCAATAAAAAGACACAGAGTTGCAGCCTGGATTAAGAAACAAAACCCAACCTTTTGCTGTCTCCAGGAAACACATTTAGCTACAAAAGATAAAAATAGACTCAAAGTAAAAGGATGGAAAACAATCCTACAAGCAAATGGACCAAAAAAGAAAGCAGGAACAGCTATACTTATATCAGATAAAACAGACTTCAAACTCAAAAAAATAAAAAGAGACCCCAGTGGTCACTACATTATGATCAAGGGGACAATACTTCAAGAAGAAATAACACTCATTAACATATACTCACCAAACGAAGGAGCACCAAAATATATCAGACAACTGTTGTCCTCTCTGAAAACAGACATCAGAGAAAAAACATACGTAGTGGGAGACTTCAACACACCACTATCAACAATGGATAGATCAACAAGACAAAAAATAAGTAAAGAAACTAAAGCTCTAAATAAGGACCTAGAGCATTTGGGCTTAACAGACATCTATAGAACACTAAACCCAAAAAAAACGGAGCACACATTTTTCTCAAGCGCACGTGGATCATTCTCCAGGATGGATCACATACTGGGGCACAAGACAAACATCAACAGATACACCAAGATTGAAATCATACCAACCATTTTTTCTGACCATGAAGGCATCAAACTAGAAATAAACCATAAAAAGAAGGCAAGGAACTATCCTACCTCATGGAGATTAAAAACCACACTACGGGAAGACCACTGGACTAACGAGATCAAAGAAGAAATTAAAAAATTCTTTGAATTGAATGACAAGGAGGACACTAATATCCTAAATGTATGGGATGCAGCAAAAGCAGTAATAAGAGGAAAATATATAGCAATAGAAGCTCACATCAAAAAACAAGAAAGAACTCAAAGAAACAACCTAATCTCGAAGCTCAGAGATCTAGAAAAAGAACAACAAAAAACCCCAAAACCAGTAGAAGAAAAGAAATAATAAAACCAAAGCAGAAATAAATGAAATTGAAACTAAAAAACAATCCAAAAGATCAATGAAACCAAGAGCTGGTTCTTTGAAAAAATCAATAAAATAGACAAACCCCTAGCCAGGCTCACAAAGGAAAAAAGGGAGAAAGCACAAATAAACAGGATCATCAATGAAAGAGGAGAAATCACAACGGACACAGCAGAAATCAAAAGAACAATCAGTAACTACTATGAACAGTTATATGGAAACAAGTACAACAATCTAGAGGAGATGGACAAATTCCTACAACTCTACAATCACCCAAAGCTAGATAAAGAAGAAACAGAACACCTAAACTGACCAATTAGAAGCAGCGAAATTGAAATGGTAATCAAAAACCTTCCCAAAAACAAAAGCCCAGGACCTGATGGATTTACAAATGAATTCTACCAAAGATTCAGAGACGAATTAGTGCCTATCCTTCAAAAACTCTTCCAAAAAATTGAGAAGGAAGGGACAATACCAATCACGTTCTCTGAAGCCAACATTACACTAATACCAAAACCGAATAAGGACAACACAAAAAAGGAAAACTACAGGCCAATCTCCCTAATGAACACTGATGCAAAAATCCTCAATAAAATTTTAGCTATCAGAATCCAACAATGTATCCATAAGATAATTCACCACGACCAAGTAGGATTCATTCCAGGGACACAAGGATGGTTTAACATCCGAAAATCAATCAACGTTATCCAACACATCAACAAAAAGAAATATAAAAACCATATGATGATATCAATAGATGCTGAGAAAGCTTTCGACAAAGTGCAACACCCATTCAGGATAAAAGCCCTTGAAAATCTTGGGATACAAGGAACATACCTCAACATCATAAAGGCCATCTATGACAAGCCAACAGCCAGTATCATCCTCAATGGTGAAAAGTTGAAAGCAATTCCATTAAGATCTGGAACAAGACAAGGATGTCCACTCTCACCACTGCTTTTCAATATAATACTGGAAGTCCTAGCCAGAGCAATAAGACAAGAGAAAGACATACAAGGAATCCAAATAGGAAAAGAAGAAGTCAAACTATCACTATTTGCAGATGATATGATAATATACATAGAGAACCCCAAAAACTCCACAGAAAAACTAATTCAACTTATCAATCAATTCAGTAAAGTGGCAGGATACAAAATCAACACACAAAAGTCAGTAGCCTTCCTATACACAAACAATAAATCTGAAGAAGAAATCAAAAAAAACCATCCCTTTTATTATCGAAACAAAAAAAATCAAATATTTGGGAATAAATCTAACAAAAGAGGTAAAGGACCTATACAAAGAAAATTATAAAACACTGTTGAAAGAAATAGAAGAAGACACAAAGAAATGGAAAGACATCCCCTGCTCATGGATTGGAAGAATAAACATTATTAAAATGGCCATCCTACCAAAAGCAATATACCGATTCAATGCTATTCCAATCAAAATTTCAATGTCATTCTTCAAAGAAATAGAACAATTATTGATGAAATTCATATGGAATCACCCAAAACCCCGAATAGCCAAAGCTCTCCTGAAAAAAAAAGAAGGGAATGGAGGCATCACACTCCCAGACTTCAAACTCTACTACAAAGCCATAATCATCAAAACTACATGGTTTTGGAACAAGAACAGACATACAGACCAATGGAATTGAATAGAAAATCCAAAAATAAACCCACAGATTTATGGTCAACTAATCTTTGTCAAAGGAGCAATGACTATGCATTGGAGCAAAGAAAGTTTGTTCAATAAATGGTGCTGGGAAAACTGGGTTGCTACATGCAAAAGAATGAAGCTTGACCACTACCTCACACCATACACAAAAATCAACTCAAAATGGATTAAAGAACTAGACATAAGACCTGAAACCATAAAATACATAGAAGGAAATATAGGCGAAACACTACGTGATTTGCATATCAAAGACATCTTTACAGACACATCACCCAAAGCAGTGATAATGAATGCAAAGATAAACAGCTGGGACTACATCAAATTAAAGAGCTTCTGCACAGTGAAAGAGACAATAACAAAAACAAAGAGAAACCCCACCAACTGGGAGAACATCTTTGCACCCAACACTAATGATAAAGGACTGATCACAAAAATCTGCAAAGAGCTGATGAAACTCAACAACAACAAAGAAAATACTCCAGTCAAAAAATGGGCAGAAGAGCTAAAAGAGACTTCTCTGAAGAGGAAATGCAAATGGCCAACAGACATATGAAAAAATGTTCAACATCACTTGTCATCAGGGAAATGCAAATCAAAACTACCATGAGATACCATCTTACACCAGTGAGAATGGCACATATTAAAAAAACTAGCAACAACAAATGTTGGCGAGGTTGTGGAGAAAAAGGAACTCTCCTGCACTGTTGGTGGGAATGCAAACTGGTCCAACCACTGTGGAGAGCTGTGTGGAGATTTCTGGACCTACCAAACATAGAGCTTCCATATGATCCAGCAATTCCACTCCTAGGTATTTACCCAAAGGAAACAGAAACATCAATTCCAAAGAACACCTGCACCCCTATGTTTATAGCAGCACTATTTACAATAGCTAAGCTTTGGAAACGACCCAAATGCCCAAAAATAGATGACTGGATCAAGAAGATGTGGTACATATATACCATGGAATATTACTCAGCATTCAAAAAAGATAAACACATGCAATTTGCAGCAACATGGATGGCGCTGGAAGGGATCATGCTCAGCGAAATAAGCCAAAAAGAAAAAGAAAAATACCGGATGGTCTCACTCATAGCAGGAATCTAGAAAACTTAAATAAGGGATCAGGAAAAAGAATAACTATAAGAAAGCGAAAATCAAAATCAACAAAAAACTATGAACCAGAGACACTTTTTGGGGGGTGGGCCCGGGAGGGGAGGGATTGGGATCAGAATGGGGCATGTGCAGTTGTATGGGGGAATATAAAAATAAAATTTATTATTTAATAAAAAAAAAGGGGCTTCAGCTCTCCCGATGTAATAGAGAGCGAAGAGCGTATCCATGCTAGATCGCCACCTAGGCGTTGGAAATCATGCAAGGTGTGAAGGTGAGCTACTGCCAATTTTGGTACTGCTGGAGCATAACTGCCTTTACTCAAATGGTATCCTAAATACTGGAAAGGCTTGGCTATTTGTAACTTCTCAGGAGCAATCTTTAGACCTGACATCCGTAAATGATTCTCCAGGTCCTGGAAACAGGTATACAGCAGGTCAGACGTGGGAGCTGCCAGTAACAAATCATCCATATAATGATATACATGCACTTGAGAATGTTTGACTCTAACAGGAGCAATGGCTCTGGAGACATAAATTTGGCAAATAGTGGGACTGTTTGCCATACCCCGAGGAAGGCACACCCATTGATATCTATCATGCAGGGCAGCAGCATTAATGGCCGGGATAGAAAATGCAAAGCATTTGGAATCTTGATCATATAATGGAATAGTGCAAAAACAATCCTTAAGATCTAGGATCAAGATATAATGATCTCGCAGAATGGCACTTGGAGAGGGAATGCCAGGTTGCACTGGTCCCATAATCTCCATAGTCACATTCACTGCCCAAAGGTCCTGTAATAGTCTCCATTTTCCAGACTTCTTTTTGATAACAAAGATGGGAGTATTCCAGGGGGAGGTAGACGGGACTATGTGTCCCACCTGTAGCTGTTCTTCTACTAACATTCTTGCGGCCTCTAACTCTTTCGGCAGGGGCCACTTTGGTACCCACACAGGTGTGTCAGATTTCCAGGTGATAGGAATGGGCGTGGGTGGAGGCCTAATCACAGCGGCCCCTAGAAAAAAGGGTAACCGAGCCCTTGTTTATCCCCCGCTTCCCTCATCACTTCCTGTAGATTAAAAGAGGGAGACCCTTGCTGTTGTTTACCCAAACCTTGTCCAGGCACGTAGCCCTGATTAATCATCATTTGGCCAGCTGGACTATCCGTGACTAATGAAGCCCCATCTCCACCAGAACATCTCGTCCCCAGAGGTTCATGGGGATTCCAGGAAGGACACAAGGTTGAAATTGCCCACTATGGCCCTCATTTTCCCTCCAGCAGAGCACAGTAGTACTCCTGGAAGGATTTTGGGATATTCCCAGACCCTGCAAGGAGGTGTAAGCGGTAGCCACAGGCCACTGTGAAGGCCAATGCTCCTTGGATATAATGCAAGTGTCTGCCCCAGTATCCAAAAGACCCTTAAATGTTCTGCCATTATCAATTCAATTAGAGGCCTCTTATCTAATGTCAGAGCCAAATTCACAAGAGGGTTGCCTGAAGAGCCAAAATCTTCAGCACCACGAATTACATGGTGGACTTTTCCATCACTGGCTAATCTTGGTAATGGTATAATTTGAGCTATTCTGTCACCAGGGGATATAGAGATAACTCCACGAGCAACAGACTCAAGAATCCTAATTTCTCCAGTGTAATCAGTATCAACGAGGCCTGGGATGACCTGAAGGCCTTCAAGGGCACTGGAGATGTGGCCAATTATTAGCCCCACAATTCCATTGGGGAGAGGGTCATACTGGCCCGTAGGTAAGCAGTGCACTCCCATGCTAGCAGTAAGAACAGTATATGCGGAGACACTCAAATCGAATCCGCCACTGCCTGGGGAGGTGCGGAAGAGGTCAGAGAAAAATTTTGCCTCATTTGGGGATTGCTCTGAACTGCCCCTATAATTGGCTGAGAGGGTTGTCGGGGCTGCGCCCTCCCCCACGAGTTTCCCGGCTGCCCTCCCATACGGGGGTCAGCGGATTTCCCTGATAATCCGTCTTAGACAGACACTCATTCGCCCAATGACTACCCTTTCGGCACCATGGACAAACTCCTGGTTTCTTTTGAGGGTTAGCAGTTCGTGGTGCCATAGCGCCCCTGCTCCGCCCCTAAGACGGGCAGGAGGCCTTTATATGCCCTTGCTGACCACAAGCGAAACAGACACGGTTTCGGGGTCCAGTTAGTGGACCATGCAAGGTCTGAGCGATCACCGCACCGGTAACTTGATCTTCACAAATATCCTTACAAAGTCTCACATAATCATCCAAACCAGCCCTAGCTTTCCAGGGTCTAATAGCTTCCTGACACCATTTATTAGCATTTTCAAATGCAAGCTGTTTAACTATCGGTAGGGAGGCATCAGTGTTACCTAGAATTCGGCCAGCTGCAGTCATCAATCTTGCTAGGAACTCCGCATATGGTTCTGTTGGCCCTTGAATGACCTTTGTTAATTGAATGTCGGCTCCTCCTCTATCTCCTATTGTCTTCCAGACTGACTGTCCAGCTGCTGCAACTTGGGCAAATACAGCCGGATCATAATCCTTTTGTCGGTCATTACTATCATATTGCCCTTCTCCTGCTAACATATCCTTGTTTCTAACCGGAAATCCAGCATCACCATTGAGTTTAGCTGTATGAGTGCAGTTCTCTAAAAATATACCCTTCCATACCAAATAATCCCCTGGGGAAGTCACCATTCTGACCAGCGCCTTCCAGTCATTTGGAGTAGGATTCATGCCAATCCAGCTATCCAATAAGGTATGAGTAAAAGCGCTCTGGAGGCCATATTGAGTAACCGCTTCCTTTAACGCCTTCAAATCTTTAAAAGCTGTGGAGACATGTACTCTAGTACACGCCCCTTTAGGATCTGTCCCTTCCAAGACTGGGTAAGCATAATTAGGGGCCTGGGAAGCCAGGACTCTTTCCATCATAGAGCACAGTCTTTCCATTAACGGAAGGTCAACCCTGTCGAGTGTTCTACCTGCCTCAGGAGGTGGCTCCTCATGTGTTTTCCATCTCCTTTTATGCTTCCCCGGCTTATAACAACCTAGGCCTTCCTCATCCTGTTCCTCCTCTCCTCCCGACTCATCAGTAGGACAATCTGGGGAAGGGGCTGTTGGTATTTTGTGAGTAGAGGAAGGGGGACTTACCGATGTAGAACTCATAATGGAACTTCTATCTTCTTCCTCCGATTGTTTAGCGGTCCTGACGGCCTCAGTGGCTAACTGAGTGGCAGCAGTGCCACCGGCATTAAGAGCATCTCCCACCACTCCCCAGACCGTCAAAGTAGTGCCAGGAAGAGACTCAAGACTATATAATTGCTGATGCAAGACAATCTCTCCTTTCACCTTATTCCAATTGGCACTATCGACCCGATCCTGCTCCAGAAACCACTTACTAGTGATACTAAGGGTCTCTACAAATCTTTTAAGAACTTTTTTACTAAGAGGAACCCCACACTCTTTTAGGAGATCTTCCAGGGAAATAACTAACTGCCCCTTGGACACTGAATTGCCCATGATCCCAGCTACCTACCTTACTTGCCGGCTCACCACAGCTGGTCCTTCAGTGGTTCCTTCGCTCCTTTTCGTGCCCCACGTTGGGTGCCACCTGTCCCGACCTCGGGATTCGTATGCACGAAAAGAGAAGGGCTGAGGATTGAAATGAGGGACTTGAGACAACTTGACGCTAGCGGTTGCTTCTTTATTTTTTCTTTTCCTTCTCTTTCTTCCCTGGCCTTCTCTCTGCTCCTTGCACAGTATCCTCTCGCAGTATCCTATCCACTCTCTCATGGTTCTCTTCTTATACCCTGGTAGCTCCTCCCATCGTACCTCCCAGTCTCACGTGATTTACAGGAAAATGCAGTGGTTTCTCAGAAGGAGAAACGGTAAAGTGAAACTTAACTCATCGCATGCATGCGCAACACGGCACATGCTCTGGACGGGTCCGGATACCCCATTGTACTTTAAATCATTTTAAGGTAAATAATAGCTGTTATACTGTTATTTCTTTAGACTAGAAAACTTACACAAACACATCCTTGAATTTTTTGAGTTGAGATGACATTAAACTTTAGTTCCTTTACAATAAGGAGCAAAATGTAAACCTGAAAGTTCAGTAAATGATTAACAAAGTTTTATTACTAAAATTAGCAAAACCTAGTTCTATGAGAAATTTAGCCACCATCTAAATAATGATGAAAAGAACAAATTTAAGATAGATACCAATTGTAGCTTTCATTTTATTTTTTTTAAGCCTGGGATTTTAAATTAATTGTAAAATTGCAAAATGTAACTATTTTATAAACCAAGTTTCCCCCCCATAGGCAAGCATTAGATAGACTGATTAAAAAAAAAAGAAAAATCAGAGAGACTTGATATCATATTATCATATACGTTTTTTACATACATTTGAGAAACTCAGTGCTACTAAGTAACTTGCCCATGAGGCTATTGATGCCATCTTGAAATTTTCTTAGGACAAGGGGAAAGAAAGAAGTCAATTGGGGCTTTCCCCGGAAAAGAACTTTATCAAGAGAAGTTTAGGTATAATCATCAAAATGCAAATTTGTTATTTTTAATATACCAAGTCAATTGCTCATTTGAATATTGTGTGTTTCCTTTTTAAAATACAGACATTTAAACATAGAATAAAGTATTGATACCCAACATTATAACCTGTATACTTTAAATTTAAGCATTAAGTTTTGAATCAGTTTTTGATTACCAAAATTTTAGATCATGATCTCAAAATTTGGGATTATTTATTAGAATTTATATAGGCACCATTTATTATTAACCCTCCGGAGGCATAAGGCAATGATAGACACAGAGTTTTGTTGTTGTTTTTTTTTTTTTAATTTGATTAGAAATCTGAGGTTTGGCATTTAACTGACAAAAGATGCATTTTTACTCTATAGTATTTAACAGGTTAATTAGTTTTAACTTAACTTTTTACAGACCCAATAAGCAACTTAGAAGTTTGATGTTGTTGTTGTTGTTTTCAACCATTAGGTGTTTTGTATAGTATATTAGCAAGTCCAAACTAACTTAGCAATTTTTACCTTAAACTGTCAGATTACAAAATTAGGAAAAGACAGGGATATAGATTTTTTTTTTACCCATAGAACAGACCAGAACAGTATCCCAAGGTGGACAAAAGAAAGGTCCAGTGTTTGTAAAGACCAGAGGCAGCTCCCCCACCAACCAACTGTGGTGTTTTTTTTGTTTTTTTTTTTTCCTAACCATAGTGAAAGATCCTGAAGTCAGACACTATCCTGAGCAGTGATTAGTATTGTTTTGGTAAACCCTTTTTATTCCCATGTAATCATTTCATACCTATTTTTTTATAGCTTTAACACTTTTCTCTTTTTTGTAAATGAAGTTTGAATACCATTGTCAGAAGTACTTTTTATAATTTTTTTAAAAACGGCTAATGGCAAATTTTTATGTTGGGGACGCTGGCCGCCTCCTCAAATAATGTTTTTCCCTCCAATTGTCATCCTATTTCTATGAGGGGCTTAAAATTTTCAGGAGATGGCTGAGAAGGGCGAGGAGGAGCAGGACGAGTTGGGGCAGTAAGCCCCTGGCCCTTTGAATTTACTGTTTTTTTATCTCCTTGAATGGGTCTCAGTGCTAATCGACAGAGATTCCATGTGATAAGGTGAGACACTTTCACAGGTCCAGCTGTTTGCCTTAGCCACTGCCCTACCTTTTCCCATTCTTCCAGATCTGAAGTCCCTCATTTTGGGTACCGAGGGCAGTGTTGTCGAATGATTAGAAGTTATTTATTGATGGTCTCACTCATAGGAGGTATCTAGAGTGGACCGGGAAAAAGAATAACTATAAAAAAGAAAAAATCAAAATCAACAAACAACTATAAACCAGAGACACACTATGGGGGGGTGGGGAAAGGAGGGATAAGGGTCAAAATAAGGGGGGGTGTAATTGTATGGGGAATATAAAAATTAAAAAAATAAAATAAAGAAGTTATTTATTGAGCTGGTACTCGGTTACTTCGCATCCTCCCACTTTTGAAAGACTCTGTAATTGAAATTTATGCTGTTACTCTTCACGTGTCAGTGCATTCCCCATAGTTAAAAGCAAAAGCAAAACTCAATCAAACAAACGGAGAAAAGAAAAAGGAACTGCTAGGTGAAAGTACCTAACTTGGCCTCCCTGCAGGCTTGCCAGGCTAGCCCTTTGCCGCCTGTGTTCCTTACCAGAATGAAGTCGGGCGTCCTTCCCTTTTGACCGAGTTTCCTTTTGTCAGGGTTGAGCTTGGAGAGCTCGTCTCAGTCACCACACTGGGTTCCTCACACGGGGCACCAATTTTCTCCTTACGACTTTATGAACTGTGGCGGCGGGATGAAAATGGATTACTCAGAGTCCATGTCCAGAACAATGAGAAGCCTACAGGGACTGCACCAAGAAAGTGCAGCCCAGCTCCAAGGGCAGTCTCGTTTTTATTTAGAATCAGAGAGAAACTAAAAAGAGCAAAGAAGCAAGCAGGCAAACGGGCAATGCACAAGTGTACGGGGCGATGCGTAATCGGCTGCACCAGGCAACGTTGAGAAATAAAGAGAAAGTCAAGGAAAGTGTCAGTGTTTATGCTACTCTAGCCACAACACCTCTTGCTGTTTCTGCACATGCTATTTTCAGCATGTATAGACACTCACGCCTGGATTTTTCCCTGAGAGGGACCCTATCTTAAACTTTCCCTGTTTCTGCACTTGCGGTTTTCAGCATGGATGGATCCTCATACCAGGACTTTTGCCCTGGGAGGTTTCTTATCTCAAACTTTCCCTGTTTCTGCGCATGCTGTTTTCAGCATGTAGAGATCCTCATGTCCAGACTTTTGCCCTTAGAGGCTCCTTATCAACATTTCCCTGTTTCTGCACTCTGAGAGGCACAGAATAATCAGAGCAAAGAATAATCAAGGCAAAGACACAGAAGAGTTGAGGCACACAATAATACAGGTTCTCACAGTATTGGAATTAAAAAAAAAAAAAGAACAGACCAATGGAGTAGAATACAAAGGACACAGCTCCAAAGAGGAAATGAAAATGGCCAACAGGAATACGAAAAAATGTTCAACATCTCTTGTAATCAGGGAAATGCAAATCAAAACTACAGTGAAATATCATCTTACACCAGTGAGAATGGCAAATATTAAAAAAAAAAAAAACCTAGCAACAACAAATATTGGCGAGGATGTGGAGAAAAAGGAAGTCTCCTGCGCTGCTGGTGGGAGTGCAAACTAGTCCAGCCACTATGGAAAGCTGTGTGGAGATTCCTCAACCTGCTAAAATGGAGCTTCCATATGATCCAACAATTCCACTCCTAGGTATTTACCTAAATGACACAGAAACATTAATTCAAAAGGGCACCTGGGGCCTCCCCTGGTGGCGCAGCACTTGAACTCTGGGCTGCAAAGCTGATCGCAGCCTCTGCAGCGCCGGTTCGATGCCCGGCTGCCGGTGAGGGTCCCCACATGGCATGCAGACCTCTCCTGCTGAGCCCACTGCTCCCCTCAGCAGTACATTTCATCAGTCTGTCTGTTCTGTTCCCCGCTCTGGCTCTGGTGAATTCTCTCACTGTCCCGTGCTTCTAAATAAATAAATAAATAAATAAATAAATAAACAAATAAATAAATCTTAAAACAAAACAAAAGGGCACCTGCTGGGCCTCCCCGGTGGCGCAGAGGTTGAGCGCTGGGTTGCGAAGCTGCCCGCGGCCTCTGCGGCGCCGGTTCGACCCCCGGCTGCTCCCCGGCCACCGGAGGAGGGTCCCACATGGCGCGCAGACCTCTCCTGCCGCCCGCTGCTCCCCTCAGCAGTGTACTTCGGTCCTTCTGCCTGCTCTGCTCCCCGCTCTGGCTCTGGTGAATTCTCTCACCCTCCCGCGCTTCTGACTGTACCCAGTGCATGTATAAACAAAACAAACAAACCAGCAAACAAATGGATAAAGCATGCCTCTATTAAAAAAAAAAAAAAAAAAAAAAAAGGGCACCTGCACCCCTATGTTTATAGCAGCACTATTTACAATAGCTAAGCTCTGGAAACAACCCAAATGCCCAAAAATAGATGACTGGATCACGAAGATGTGGTACATATACACAATGGAATATTACTCAGCAATCAAAAAAGTTAAACTCATGCTATTTGCAGCAACATGGATGGAGCTGGAAGGGATCATGCTCAGAGAAATAAGCCAGAAAGAAAAAGAAAAATACCGGATGGTCTCACTCATAGCAGGAATCTAGAAAACCTAAATAAGGGACCAGGAAAAAGAATAAGTGTAATAAAGAAAAAAATCAAAATCAACAAGCAACTATAAACCAGAGACACACTATGGAGGGGGAGAGAAGGGATTGGGGTCAAAATAAGGGGGGGGGTGCAATTCTATGAGGAATATTTTAAAAAAATCTTAATAAATAAATAAATAAATACTCTGTCTAAAAAAAATTGCAAAAGTGGAAAAAGTAGGAAAAAAAAAAAAAGATTGGTGCCTAGAGACTGTGGGAGGGGCAGAAGCACGTGGTGCAAACCTGTGTTCCTGTGTTTGACTGACAGCCTTGGGGAGACAAGAGCTGATTAGTGTGGAAGTTCACTCTGAACTGAGGAGAGATACATGCAAAGGTGCTGGGGTGAGCCAGGGGCAGCATTCCCAGTGAAGAGGAGAGGTCACAGAATTGTACTACTCCATCCCCACCCCCACAAGACTCTGATCCTGTGAAGCAGCACTGAAAGAATGGCCCACACACCGTAGAGATGTGGGTCTGGAAACCCAGAGAAGAAGAATAGCAATAGTACCACAGACACGGTCCACCCTCGTACACCACTTTCACCAGTGACTGGATCCCTCCAGAACCCTCCCCCACCATCTGAATCAGCAGGTGCAGATCAGATATCGCCAACATACATCATACAACATTCTGAAATGGCTGGTCAGGAAAAACTAAAAGGAAACAAACAACAATTCAGCGCCATCTCCTGGAAAAGTGGAATTTCTGCATCCTTGGGACATGAAAAATAGCAAAATGGGTAGACAGAAAGGTACAACATTTTGATCCTTGGTTTCCTTATCCTCAAGGAACAATTTCATCACAGAAAGAGAAACAATCTCCAGGATCAAACCACAAAGGCATGGAAGATATTTACTTCCTATCAGATACAGAAATCAAAATTGCTATGGTGAAGAAATTCAGAGAATTGCAAGTAAACACAGAAAGGCAGATCAATGATACACAAGGAAAAAATGTCCTGATAAATTAAAGTAATGAAGAAAAGATGGAAATAAAAGTTCTAAAATAAGAACATAATGGGAACTTAGGATCCAAAAAGATCAATAGGGGAGACAAAAAATTCTGCATGAAGCTATGGAGGTGGGGTGGATCAAATGGAAGATCAAATCAGTGACCTCAAAGATGGCAATACACAAAAAATCCAGAGGAAGAAGTGTCTTGTTATGATGTGTGGCGGCGGGATGAAAATGGATTACTCAGAGTCCATGTCCAGAACAAAGAGAAGCCTACAGGGACTGCACCAAGAAAGTGCAGTCCAGCTCCAAGGGCAGTCTCATTTTTATTTAGAATCAGACAGAAAGTAAAAAGATCAAAAAAGCAGCAGGCAATAACCAGCTGGCCCCAGCCAAGGTTGAGAAGTAAGGAGAAAGTCAAGGAAAGTGTCAGTGTTTATGCTACTCTAGCCATAACACCTCTTGCTGTTTCTGCACATGCTGTTTTCAGCATGTATGGATCCTCATGCCAGGACTTTTGCCCTGGGAGGTTTCCTATCTCAAACTTTCCCTGTTTCTGCACATGCTGTTTTCAGCATGTAGAGATCCTCATACCAGGACTTTCGCCCTTAGAGGTTCCTTATCAACTTTCCTGTTTCTGCACACTGAGAGGCACAGAATAGTCAAAGCAAAGAATAATCAAGGCAAAGACACAGAAGAGTTGAGGCACACAATAATACAAGCTTCCAACCAAGAAGAAAGATAAATATTAATTTGAAAAAAATGAACAGGCACTTCAAAAATTATCCAACTCCATGAGGAAAGGCAATATAAGAATTATGGGAATTCCAGAAGGGGGGAGAAAGGAAGAGAGGAAGGGAAGGAGGGAGAGAGGGAGAGAGAGATGGAGAGAGAGAGAGGAGACTTTATTCAAAGAAATACCAGGAAGACTACCCAAACCTGGAGAAGGACCTAAATATAAAAGTCCATGAATTTAAAAGAACACCTGGTTACCTAGTATGATGAAATCTATCTCAAGATACATAGGTCTCCCATCAGGCTTACATCTGACTTCAGGGCAAGGAAAGAACGGAGTGATGTATTCAAAATATGTAAAAATCGGCCAGCCAAGAACACTATATTCTGCAAGACTCACCTTCAGATATGAGGAAAACATAAGGCCTTCTCATTCAAACAGAAGCTGAAGAAGTTGCAAACAAAAGAATCTCCTGCAAGAAATATTTTGAAAAAGAAACTCTCATACCCAAAGAGAATAATAGTCACAAAAACACTAGACAAGGAAAGAGATACAACCAGAAATCTAAGTTTAAAAGTGTCAGGAAAAGACCCTCATATATCAGTAATCACCCCAAATGTAAATGGACTGAACTTACCAATCAAAAAGCACACAGTGGTTGTTTGGATCAGAAAAAATAAATCCAACTTTCACTTTCTCCAGGAATTGCAAGTGATGCACAGAAATAAACACCGGCTCAGAGAGAGAAAAGGGTTGGGGGAAAAAAATCTCACAAGCAAACGGGACACAAGGAAAGTCAGGGACAGCAGATACTTACTACATCAGAAAAACTAGCTATCCAACTGAAAGAGGTAACAAGAGACAGAGATGGACATTGTATAATGATTAAGGAAACAATGACTCAGGGAGACATAACATTCACCAATATATATTCGCCAAACAAAGGAACATCAATCTATATAAGACAGATACTATCAAACCAGAAATCGGACATTGGCGGCAACAAAATAGGAGTTGAGCAAATAAGCACCTCACGTTCAACAATAAACCATTCAACCAGACAGAAAATAAACAAGAAAACAAAAGCCTTAAACAAAGAAATAGACCGCATAGGCCTAATGAAATTCATAGGTCACTGCACCCCCTGAAAAGCTTAATACACATTCTTCTGAAGTGCATGTGGGGTATTATGCAGGATAGGCCAATACTGAATCACAAAGCAAGTATCAATAAATTCATGAAGATTGAAATCATTCCAGTATCTTCTGTGATCACATGCTATCTATCAAAGTAGAACTCAACCACAGAAGGAAAGCAGGAAAACCCTCTACCATGTGGAGACAGAGCAATGCAATATTCGTCACTATCACATAAGTGAGGAAGACTTGAAGAAGAAAAAGATAATGAAACAAAAAGCTGGTTCTTTGCAGAAAAAAAAAAAAAAGACAACCTAGACTCACAAATGAAAAAAGGGGAGAAAAATCATATCAATAGAATGAGAAATGAAAGATGAAAGTTATAATAGACAGCTTAGAATTTCAAAGAATCATAAGAGATCACTATGGTCATTTGTTATGCTAGTAGTAGAATGTTTTAGAAGATATGGACAAATTCTTAGAAATCAAACATTGACTCAGGAAGAAATAGAAAACCTGAACAGACCGATTATAAGCAGGTTATTGAAACAGTAGTCAAAAATCTCCAAACACACACACACATACACACACACACACAGACACACACGCACAGGTGCACACACGCACAAGTCCAGGGCTAGATTTCACTAGTGAGTTCTACCAAACCTTTAATTAGTGAGTTTTACCAAACCTTTGAAGATGAACTAATACCTATCCTTCTCAAACTCTTCCAAAAAATTGAGAAAGAGGGAATACTTCAAAACATATTATGCGAGGCTGGCATAACATTGATACCAATATCAGACAAAGACATCACACAAAAAAATAAATAACTACACACCGATTTTCCTGATGAACAGAGATGTGAAAATCCTCAACAAAATCTTAGCAAACCAAACTCAACAATGCATTAGAGGCATCATACACAAAGATCAGTGATGCATAGATGGGTTAACACCATAAAATCAATCAACATTATTCACAACATCAACAAAAGGAAAGATAAAAATCATACAATTATATCAACAGAGGTAGAGGATGTGTTTGTATATGACAAATCCACACCTAGCATCTCTCTCTCTTTTTTGAGTATTAAATTCTTTATTAATTTATTTTTTATTTATCTCTTTTACATCAATGTGTATTCCCTGTACAATTCCCACCACCAATTCACCCGTGAACCATCACTATAATACCTTGTGCTCTTCTCTCCCATGTTTTAATCCCCTTTTCTCCCACTCCCTCGCAGATTTATGGTTGCCTGCTAGTTTTGTTGGATTATCGTTATTATTATTAGTGTTGTTGCTGTTGTTGGTATTTTGTCTTGATCCCTTATTTAGTTATCCTATATTGCCCCTATATGTGAAACCATCTGACATTTATCTTTTTCCCTCTTGCTTATTTCACTAAGCACGATCCCTCCTAGCTCCATCCATGTTGCTGCAAATGGCATGAATTTATCTTTTTTGATCACTGAATAGTATCCCACTGTGTGTATGTACCACATCTTCTTGATCCATTCATGTATTTTTTGGCATTTGGGTTGTTTCCATATCTTACCTATGGTAAATAATGCTGCAATAAACATAGAGGTGCAGGTATCTTTTTGAATTAATGTTTTTTCGTCCTTTGAGTAGATTCCTAGGAGTGGAATTGCTGGGTCATATGGTAGCTCCATTTTTAGTAGTTTGAAGAAACTCCACACAGTTTTCCCTAGCAGTTGGATCAGTTTGCATTCCCTCAAGCAGTGTGCGAGAGTTCATTGTTTTCCACATCCTCACCAACATTTGTCATTGCCTATTTTTTATTATGTGCCATTCTCATTGGTGTAAGGTGGTATCTCATTGTGGTTCTGATTTGCAACATCCCTGATTATGAGGGATGTTGAACATTTTGTTCATATGCCTGTTGGCCATTTGCATTTCCTCTTTGGAGAAGAGTCTTTTTAGCTCTTCTGCCCATTTTATGACCGGATTGTTTACTTTGTTTTTGATGAATCATGTGAGCTCTTTTTAGATTTTTGTGATCAGTCCCTAATCAGTAATATTGCGTGCAAAAATTTTCTCCCAGTCAGTAGGGTGTCTCTTTGTTTTGGTTAGTGTCTCTTTTGCTGTCCAGAAGCATTTTAGTTTGATGTAATCCCAGTTGTTTATCTTTTTCTTCACGTTCTTTGTTTTGGGGGATGTCTTTAAAGATGTTGCTGAGATGTTTGTCGTGTAGTGTTTGGCCTATGTTTTCTTCTATATATTTTATGGTTTCAGGTCTCACATTCAGGACTTTTATCCATTTTGAGTAGTTTTTTGTGCATGGTGTGAGGTCATTTCTTTGCATGTAGCAGTCCAGTTTTCTCAGCACCATTTATTGAACAAAACTGTCCTTGTTCCAGTGCATATTCTTTGCTCCTTTGTTCAAGATTAGGTGTCCATAAATATGTGAGTTTATTTCTGGGCTTTCTATTTGATTCCATTCTGTGTGTCTGTTTTTTGTTGTTGTTGTTTTTTCCAGTACCACACTGTTTTTATTATTATGGCTTTACAGTACAGCTTGAAGTCTGGGAATGTGACACCTCCGTTCTCCTTCATTTTAGTCAAGAGAACTTTTTGGTATTAGAGGGGTTTGTGTGTGTGTGTTGGTCTCCATATGAATTTCATCAGTACTTGGTCTATTTATTTGAAGAATGTCACTGGAATTTTTATCATAATAGCATTGAATCTGTAAATTGCTTTTGGTAGGATGGCCATTTTGATAATGTTAATTCTTCCAATCCATGAGCAAGGGAAGTCTTTACATTTCTTTGTGTCTTCTTCTATTTATTTTAAAAACGTCTCATAGTTTCCTTTGTATAGGTCCTTCACCTCTTTTGTTAGGTTTATTCCAAAGTAGTTGATTCTTTTTTGTTTCAATTACAAAAGGGATGGTTTTCATCCTACTCAAGGGGGGTGGGAATTGTATGGGGACTATAACCAAGATGAAAATGCACACATTGTGCAAAAATGAAAAATGATGTAAAATACATACAAAATTCAAAAAAAAATTAACAATAGATAAATAAAAATAAAAAATAATAGAATAAACATAAAAAAACAAAAGGGATGGTTTTCTTAATTTCCTCTTCTTCAGATTGATTGTTTGCATATTTGTATCCTGCTACTTTACTAAACTGGTATATCATTTGGATTAGTTTTTCTGTGGAGTTTTTGGGATTCTCTCTATATATTATCATATCATCGCAGATAGCGATAGTTTTACTTCTTCTTTCCCTATTTGGATTCCTAGTACATCTTTCTCTTGCCTTATTGTTCTGGCTAGGACTTCCAGTATTGTATTGAAAATCAATGGTGAGAGTGGACATCCTTGTCTTGTTCCAGATCTCCAGGTAAAGGTTTTCAGCTTTTCAATGTTGATGAAAATATTGGCTGTGGGTTTGTCATATGTGACTTTTATTATGTTGAGGTATGTTCCTTCCATCCTGAGGATTTCAAGGGCCAACATCTAAATGGATGTTGAACTCTATTGAATGCTTTCTCAGCATCTATTGCTATGATCATACGGTTTTTAATTTTCTTTTTGTTCATATGTTGGGTTACATTAATTGATTTTCAGATGTTGAACCATCCTTGTGTGCCACAAATAAACCCCCCTTGGTCATGGTGTATTATCTTTTTGATGCATTGTTGAATTCTGTTGGCTAAGATTTTGTTGAGGATTTTTGCATCACTGTTCATTAGAGAGATAGGCCTGTAGTTTTCTGTTTTAGGCATTTTCCTTGTTTGGTTTTGGTATTAGTGTAATGTTGACTTCATAAAACTTATTTGGTAGTATTCCTTCCTTCTTGATTTTTTGAAAGAGTTTGTGTAAGATGGACACTATTTCTTTTCTGAACATTTGGTGGAATTCATTTGTGAAACCATCTTGTCCTGGGCTTTTGTTTGGGGGGAGGGTTTTAATTACTGTTTCAATATCACTGCTTGTTATTGGTCTGTTTAGGTGTTCTACTTCTTCTTTATCTAGCTTGGGATGAATGTATAGTTCTAGGAATTTGTCCATCTCTTCTAGAATTGTTGAACTTGTTTACATATATATGTTGATAGTAATCTCTGATTATTCTCTGGATTTCTGCAGTGTCTGGTGTCATTTCTCCTCTTTCATTTATGATCCTATTTATTTGTGTTTTATCCTGTTTTTTTCTTTGTGAGTCTGGCTAGAGGTTTGTCTATTTTCTTCATTTTTTTCAAAGAATCAGTGTTGGTGTTTGTTGATCTTTTGGATTTTTTTTTTAATTTCTATTTCATTTCATTTGTTTCTGCATTGATTTTTTTTTTTTTTAAATATTAAATTTTATTTTTATATTCCCCCATACAATTGCAAACGCCCCATTCTGACCCCAATCCTTCCCCTCCCGCCCCCCACCCCCCAAAAAGTGTCTCTGGTTCATAGTTTTTTGTTGATTTTGATTTTCACTTTCTTATATTCATTTTCCTGGTCCCTTATTTAAGTTTTCTAGATTCCTGCTATGAGTGAGACCATCCGGTATTTATCTTTTTCTTTTTGGCTTATTTCGCTGAGCATGATCCCTTCCAGTGCCATCCATGTTGCTGCAAATTGCATGTGTTTATCTTTTTTGAATGCTGAGTAATATTCCATGGTATATATGTACCACATCTTCTTGATCCAGTCATCTATTTTTGGGCATTTGGGTTGTTTCCAAAGCTTAGCTATTGTAAACAGTGCTGCTATAAACATAAAATCAATGCAGAGAAAGAAACTTCTCTGCATTGATTTTTATTACATCCTTTCTTCTACTGGCTTTTGGGTTTTTTTGTTGTTGTTCTTTTTCTAGTTCTTTGAGATGTAAGATCAGGTTGTTTCTTGGTTCTTTCTCATTTCTTGATGTGAACCTGTATTGCTATATACTTGACTCTTATTACTGCTTTTGCTGTGTTCCATGTAGTCTGGAAAGTTGTGTCCTCATTTGTCGTTCGTCTCTAGGTAATTTTTTTATTTCTTCTTCGATCTCCTCATTAATCCAGTGGTCCTCCAGTAGTGTGGGTTTCAATCTCCATGAGGTAGGAGGGTTCCTTGCCTTCTTTTTATGGTTTATTTCTAGTTTGATATCTTTATGATTAGAGAAGATAGTTGGTATGACTTCGTTCTTAATATATCTGTTGAGGTTTCTCTTGTGACCCAATATGTGATCAATCCTGGAGAATGATCCATGTGCACTTGAGAAAAAATGTGTATTCAGAATTTTGGGGGGTGCAGTTGGCTTACAGATGTCGGTTAAGACCATGAGGTCTAGGTCCTGATATATAGCTCTACTGTCCTTGTTTATTTTTGTTTCATTGATCTGTCCATTGGTGAGAGTGGGGTGTTGAAGTCTCCTACTACATATGTATTTTCTCTAATGTCTGTTTTCAGGGCTGATAATAATTGTCGAATATATTTCGGTGCTCCTTCATTTGATGAGTATATATTGATAATGTTATGTCTTCCTGATGCATTGTCCCCTTAATCATAATGTAGTGGCCATCATGTCTCATTTTACCTTTTGAGGCCTATTTTATTCGATAGGAGTATAGCTGTTCCTGCCTTCTTTTTTGTTCTATTTGCTTGTAGGATTGTTTTCCAGACTTTTACTTTCAGTCTATGCTTATCTTTTGTAGTTCAGTGTGTTTCCTGTAGACAGCAGAAGGTTGGATTTTGTTTTAGAATCCTGTCTGCTACTCTGTGTCTTTTTATTGATCGGTTTAGTCCATTTACATTTAGTGTTAATACTGATACACTGATGTCTGTATTTGTCATTTTGTTTGCCTTTTTGTGATTATATTCCTTACCTTATTCCGTTCTTCCTATGCATTCCTCTGTTGGCTTTGGCTTTAGGACTTCTTGTAGTATTTTTTAGTTTAGCAGTAATGAATTTCTGGAGATTCTTATTGTCTGAGATTGTCCTTATTTTTCCCTCATAGAGGAAAGTGAGCTTTGCAGGGTAAAGCATTCTTGGTTGACATTTGTTGACTTCGAGTTTTTTAAATATATCACTTCATTCTCTTCTTGCCTGTAGTGTTACTTCAGAGAAGTCTGATGTCAGCCTGATTGTCTTTTATTTATAGGTTATCTGTTTCTTTACCCTTGTCATTTTCATTATTTTTTTCTTGTCTTGGACTCTTGGAAACTTTACTGTTATGTGTATTGCTGTAGTTTTCCTTTCATCGTGGTAATTTGGTGTTCTTCTGGCTTCCTGTATATCTATTTTCATTTACTTCTTTATGTTTGTTTGGGAAATTCTCTTGGATTATCTCCTTGAATAGTTTCTCAGTTCCTTGGTCTCTCTCCTCCCCTCTGGAATTCCATTGACTATATTTCCTTTCCACGTGGTGTTAGATAATTCTCAACACGTTTCTTCAATCTTTTTCCCTTGTGCTTCTCCTTTTTTTTTCTTGGTTCTTTTTAGGTCTGTATCTTCAAGAGTATTAATGTGTTCTTCCATTTCATCTATTCCATCTTTGTGGCTTTTCTTGAATTCTTTTTTTTTTTTCCATCATTTTTTCATTTTTGTACTATATATGCATTTTCATCTTGGTTATAGTCCCCATAAAATTCCCACCACCTTGTTTTGATCCTACTCCCTTCTAGCCCCCGTAGTGTGTCTCTGCCTTTTAGTTGCCTATTGATTTTGATTTTTAATTTATTATAATTAGTCTTTTTTTTCCTGATCCCTTATTTGTTTTTTCGGAATTCCTGCTATGAGTGAAACCATCTGCTATTTTTCTTTTTCTTTCTGGCTTACTTTACTGAGCATGATCCCTTCCATCACCATCCATGTTGCTGCAAATGGCATGAGTTTATCTATTTTGATTGCTGAGTAATATTGCATCGTGTATATGTACCACATCTTCGTGATACAGTCATCTATTTTGGGGCATTTCGGTTGTTTCCAAAGCTTAGCTATTGTAAATAGTGCTGCTATAAACATAGGGGTGCAGGTGCTCTTTGGAATGGATGTTTCTGTTTCCTTTGGGTAAATACCTAGGAGTGGAATTGCTGGATCATATGGAAGCTCCATTTTTACCAGACTCAGGAACCTCCACGCAGCTTTCAATAGTGGTTGGACCAGTTTGCACTCCCACCAGCAGTGCAGGAGGGTTCCTTTTTCTCCACATCCTCGCCAACTTTTGTTGTTCCTAGTTTTTTTTTTTTTTTATATGTGCCATTCTCACTGGTGTAAGATGGTATCTCATTATAGTTTTGATTTTCATCCCTGATTACAAGTGATGTTGAACATTTTTTCATATGCCTGTTGGCCACTTGCATTTCCTCTTTGAAGAAGTTTCTTTTTAGTTCTTCTGCCCATTTTTTGACTGGATTATTTACTTTGTTTTTGCTGAGTCTCCTCAGCTCCTTGTAGATTTTTGTGATCAGTCCTTTATCATTAGGGTTGTGTGCAAAATTTTTCTCCCAATCAGTGGGGTGTCTCTTTGTTTTGGTTGTTGTTTCTTTTGCTGTACAGAAGCTCTTCAATATGATGTAGTCCCAGCTGTTTGTCTTTTCTTCCACTATCACTGCTTTGGGTGTTGTGTCTTTAAAGATGTTACTGAGGCTTATGTCATGCAGTTTTTCACTTATATTTCCTTCTATATATTTTATGGTTTCAGGTCCTATGTCTAGTACTTTAATCCATTTTGAGTTGTTTTTTGTGCATGGAGTGAGGTAGTAGTCAAGCTTCATTCTTTTGCATGTAACAGCCCAGTATTTTCAGCACCATCTATGGAGCAAACTTCCTTTGCTCCATTGCATAGTCTTTGTTCCTTTCTCAAAGGTCAGTTGACTGTAAATCTGTGGGTTTATTTCTGGATTTTCTATAATTATTATTTTTTTATAGAGGCATGTTTTTATTTATTTATTTATTTATTTATTTGTTTGTTTGTTTGTTTGTTTTGTTTATACATGCACTGGGTACAGTCAGAAGCGCGGGAGGGTGAGAGAATTCACCAGAGCCAGAGCGGGGAGCAGAGCAGGCAGAAGGACCAAAGTACACTGCTGAGGGGAGCAGTGGGCGGCAGGAGAGGTCTGCGCGCCATGTGGGACCCTCCTCCGGTGGCCGGGGAGCAGCCAGGGATCGAACTGGTGCCGCAGAGGCCACAGGTAGCTTCGCAACCCAGTGCTCAACCGCAGCGACACCGGGTAGGCCCCAATTTCTGGATTTTCTATTCAGTTCCATTGGTCTGTTTGTCTGTTCTTGTTCCAATGCCATGCACTTTTGGTTATTATGGCTTTGTTGTATAGTTTGAAGCCTGAGCGTGTGATACCTCCATTCACTTCTTTTTTTTTTTTTCAGGACAGCTTTGGCTATTTGAGGTTTTAGTTGGCTCCATATGAATTTTATCAGTATTTGTTCTATTTCTTTGCAGACTGTTATTGAAATTTTATTTATTTATTTATTTAAAAAAATATTTTATATAATTCTTACATCTTTTTTCATCTTTGCACAATGTATGCATTTTCGTTTTGGTTATATTCCCCATACAACTGCACCTCCCCTTTATTTTGACTCTAGTCCTTCCTTTCCCTGTGGGCACCTGCACCCCTATGTTTATAGCAGCACTGTTTACAATAGCTAAGCTATGGAAGCAACCCAAATTCCCAAAAATAGATGACTGGATCAAGAAGATGTGGTTCATATACACAATGGAATATTACTCAGCAATCAAAAAGATAAACACATGCAGTTTGCAGCAACATGGATCGAGCTAGAAGGGATCATGTCATTGAAATTTTTATTGGAATAGCACTGAATCTACAAATTGCTTTGGTTGGATGGCCTTTTGACAATGTTAATTCTTCCAATCCATGAGCAGGGGATGCCTTTCCATTTCTTTGTGTCTAATTCTATTTCTTTTAACAGTGTTTTATAGTTTTCTTGTATAGGTGCTTTACCTCTTTTGTTAGGTTTATTCCCAAGTATTTGATTATTTTTTTTCAATAATAAAAAGGATGGGTTTCTTGATTTATTCTTCATCAGATTTATTGTTTGTATATAGGAAGGCTACTGATTTTTGCATGTTGATTTTGTGTCCTGCTACTTTACAAAACTGGTTGATTAGTTTGAGTAGTTTTTCTGTGGAGTTTTTGGTGTTCTCTATGCATATTATCAAATAATCCACAAATAGTGATAGTTTGACATCTTCCTTCCTTGTTTGGATTCCTTTTATGGCTTTCTCTTGTCTTATTGCTCTGGCTAGGACTTCCAGTATTATATTGAAAAGCAGAAGTGAGAGTGGACATCCTTGTCTTGTTCCAGATCTTAAGGGAAATGCTTTCAACTTTTCGCCGTTGAGAATGATACTGGCTGTGGGCTTGTCATATATGGCCTTTATGATATTGAGATATGTTCCTTCTATCCCGAGAATTTCAAGGGCCTTTATCATAAATGGGTGTTGCACTTTGTCAAAAGCTTTCTCAGCATCTATTGATGTGATCATATGGTTTTTATATTTCTTTTTGTTGATGTTGGATTACATTGGTTCATTTTCAGATGTTGAACCATCCTTCTGTCCCTGGAATAAATCCTACTTGGTGGTGGTGAATTATCTTATGGACACATTGTTGGATTCCATTAGCTAAAATTTTATTGAGGACTTTTGCACCAGTGTTCATTAGAGAGATTGGCCTGTAGTTTTCTTTTCTTGTGTTGTCCTTGTACGGTTTTGGTATTGGTGTAATGTTGGCTTCATAGAACGTGTTTGGTGTTATCCCTCCCTTCTCAATTTTTGAAAGAATCTGTGAAGGATAGGCACTAGTTAGTTCCTGAGTGTTTGATAGAATTCATTTGTAAATCCATCTGGGCTTGGGTTTTTGTTTTGGGGGAGGGTTGTTTTGTTTTTTTTTTTTTCCTTTTTTTTTTAAATAATGAATTTTATTTTTATATTCCCCATACAATTGCAACCCCCTTATTTTGACCCCAATCCCTCCCCTCCTGCCCCCTACTCCCCATAGAGTGTCTCTGGTTCATAGTTTTTTGTTGATTTTGATTTTCACTTTCTTATAGTTATTCATTTTCCTGGTCCCTTATTTAAGTTTTCTAGATTCCTGCTATGAGCGAGACCATCCGGTATTTTTCTTTTTCTTTCTGGCTTATTACCATTTCAATTCCACTACTTGTAATTGATCTGTTCAGGTGTTCTATTTCTTCTTTATCTAGCTTTGGGTGATTGTAAAGGTGTAGAAATTTGTCCATCTCTTCTAGATTGTTGAACTTGTTTGCACATAACTGTTGATGGTAGTTTCTGATTATGCCTTTGATTTCTGCTGTGTCTGTTGTGATTTCTCCTTTTTCATTCGTGATCCTGTTTATTTGTGCTTTCTCCTGTTTTTCCTTTGTGAGCCTGGCTAGGGGGTTGTCTATTTCATTTATTTTTTTGAAGAACCAACTTTTGCTTTCATTGATCTTTTGGATTGTTATTTTTAGTTTCTATTTCATTTATTCATGCTTTGGTTTTTACTCTTTCCTTTCTTCTACTGGTTTTAGGTTGTTTTTGTTGTTGTTCTTCTTCTTCTTTTTCTAGTTCTTTGAGATGTGAGATTAGGTTGTTTCTTTGAGTTCTTTCTTGTTTCTTGATGTAAGCCTGTATTGCAATATATTTTCTTCTTACTACTGCCTTTGCTGTGTCCCATACATTCTGGAAATTGGTATCCTCCTTGTCCTTCAACTCAAAGTATTTTTCAATTTGTTCGTTGATCTCCTCGTTTGTCCAGTAGTTCAGTCTCCATGAGGTAGGAGGGTTCCTTGCCTTCATTTATGGTTTACTTCTAGCTTGATGCCTTCATGGTCAGAGAAGATGGTTGGTATGATTTCAATCTTAGTGTATCTGTTGATGTTTGTCTTGTGTCCCAGTATGTGATCGATCCTAGAGAATGATCCATGTGCACTTGAGAAAAATGTGTACTCAGACTTTTTTGGGTGCAGTGTTCTATAGATATCTTTTAATCCCATGAGGTCTAGATCCTTATTTAGAGCTACAGTGTCCTTACTTATTTTTCATCTCGTTGATCTATCCGTTGTTGACAGTGGTGTGTTGAAGTCTCCTACTACATATGCATTTTCTCTGATGTCTGTTTTCAGCAATAATAATAGTTGTCTCATATGTTTTTTTGCTCCTACATTCGGTGAGTATATGTTAATGAGTGTCATGTCTTCTTGATGTATTGTCTCCTTGATTATAATGTAGTAACTGTCTGGGTCTCTTTTTACCTTTTTGCATTTGAAATCTGTGTTATCTGATATAAGTATCGTTATTCCTGCCTTCTTCGTTTGGTCCATTTGCTTGTAGGATTGTTTTCCATCCTTTTACTTTCAGTCCATTGTTGGCTTTTGTAGTTAAATGTGTTTTCTGGGGACAGCAAAAGGTTGGGTTTTGTTTCTTAATCCAGCCTGCATCTCTGTGTCTTTTTATTGAAGAGTTTAATCCATTTACATTTAGAGTTAATACTGATACATTAGTGTCTGTATTGGCCATTTTGTTTGTCTTTTCTGTGGTTTTATTTTTTGTCTTGTTTTGTTCTTATTCATCCCTCTGTGGGTTCTGGCTTTAGGACTCCTTGTAGTAATTTTTGGAGTAGGGGTTTAGTCGTGATAAAATTCTGGAGTTTCTGTTTGTTGGAGAAGGTCCATATTCTTTCTTCATAGAGGAAGGAAAGCTTTGTTGCATAAAGTAGTCTCGGTTGGCATTTGTTGTCTTGGAGTTTGTTGACTATGCCCCACTCTCTCCTTGCCCATAGTGCTTCTTTGGAGAAGTCTGATGTCAGCCTGATTGGTTTTCCTTTGTATGTTATCTGTTTCTTCCGTCTTGTCAGCTTCATTATTTTTTCCTTGTCTTGGATTCTTGGGAGCTTTATGTGTCTTGCTCTATTTTTCCTTTTATCAAGAAAGTTTGGTATCCTTGCTTCTTGTATGTGTATTTTCAGCTCCTTCTTCATGCTGGGGCGTTCTCTTCAATTATCTCCTTGAATATTTGCTCTGTTCCTATGTCACTCTCCTCTTCTTCTGGGATTCCTATAACTCTTATATTTCCTTTCCTCATGGAGTCAGATAGTTCCCGAAGTCTTTTTTCATTCTTTTTCCTTCCTACTTCTCTTTCCTTTTCTGTTTTTTTTTTTCTGTATCTTTGAGAGTACATATTCATTCTTCCATTTCATCTATTCTGCTTTCATTGCCTTTCCCAGAGTTCTTTAGCTCCTCCATTAATCCTTCGATCTCCTGCATTTCTTTCACTTCCTGTTTAGAGGCTCAATTTCATTCTTCTGGTCGTTGATTATTTTTCCCATATCATTTTCGACTTCTTTCAGTTTCTTAATCATGGCGATCGTCAAGTCTCTATCGGGAAGGCTCAGAGTTCATCCAAGTCACTGCTGTTGCAATTGGGTGGTTGATTTTCTTTTGTGGTATGTCTTTTCCCTGAGGACTTGCTTGGTTGCTTGTAATTTTTTTTTCTCCCTGCTGCTTGTTTTCTAATTTGTCCTATGCATTGGGACACTGTGTCGCTGGTAGTGGCTGGCATCTCTTTGGTGTGCTCCTTCTGGGATGTCAGAAATTGGTGGCCCAATCGAGTCAAATACTGTTATGCCAGAATTCCGGTAGGGCAGTGGTACTATGGATATGTTAATGGGCGCTGTCCCTGAAAATCCTTTCTCTCTGTATTTACTAAATTCCAGAGGGGGGTCTGGAGGTCCCACAGTCTGCCCTGCTGGTGGCTGTATCAGCCACTGGGCTCCAAATCGCTGGAACACCCTCGGGGCTCCGACTCGCTGTCAGCCGTGGGGCCTGGCTTATGCACACTTTTCATCTCACCTCTGACTGTGCGGATAGCCATTTCTCATTTCCACACAGTTTTGGTGGGGTCCTGATGCACAGTTCCCTGTCTTGAAGATGGTGCATCTGGGAGGCACTTCTTTTCTCAGAATGTTTGAGCTCTTCTTCTAACCTTTGGATAGCCTCTACTCCCTTCAATTTCTTCTTTGGCTGCTCATTCTCATTCCCCAGTTCATTGTATTTTTCCCTTGTGCATTTTCTCTTAATTCTTTAAGTGTTTTCATGATGCCAATTCTGATGTCGTTTTTCTGGCAAGCAGAGCCATTCATACATTCATACATTCTACATTCATACTATTGGGTTCTGGAGGTTGCCTTTCTTTCTGTGGTTTAATGTTCCCAGGAGCGCCATTTCATCACTTGTATTTTCCTTTCATCCTATTGTTTTCCTTTGGTTTTGCTCTGTTCATAGTGCCCTGTTACCAGTGGCACTGGTGGGCATGACTTCTGCCACTGGTGGGCATGACTTCTGAGTTCTCTTGCTGAGGTGTGGATGTGTAGGCCTGGTGTCTGAGCCCCTGTGGATGGTGAGTAGAGGTGTAGGTGGGGGTTCTTGTATTTTCCCCCTCCACTGTCTTCAGCTGTACCCCTGCTCTAGATAGGGGGCACTTCCCTGTTGCTCTTCCCAGGGCTTTGGGGGCTACCAGGCTTGGGAGTTGTGGGGTTCCTGCAGTTCCCATTTGGGTGCATGTCCGGGCACTCTTCTATTGTATTAGATGCCCTTCCTGGTATAACCTCAGCTATAGCCTCCCAGTTTCCGGTATAGGTGGTTGGTGATTTTGTTCTGACACTAGGTTTCGCCAGAGACATCTCCTAGCAAACTTTCAGAACTGTGATTGTTCCCGCTGGTCTCCAAGAAAAGGAGGGGTGAGGGGAGGGATGCACCACAACAAAGTGGCTTGCACGCAGCACTGTGTGCCTGCCCTGAAGCCCCGTTTGCCCACCTGTCACTTTCCAGAGTTCTCACATATCTCAGGATGTTCCTGGTATGGTATCGTAGTCTCCAAGCTTTTTTTTCTCCTTTATTGCTAGGCAAAGTACACTAGCTTTGTGGGTGGGGCGAGGGGAGAGGTATTCCTGGTCGATGATTTTCTTTCCTCCCTTCCCCTGTCATTCCAACTTTTCCTCTGCTTCTGGGCGAATCACCAGTGTTGCCAACTTTGTCCAACATGTCTGGGTCCCACCAGGAACGCGTTTGTATTACTCCCTATCGGTTGCTTTTATGGGAGAATTTAATCCTACAGTCCCTTTGCCACCATGTTGGCAACGTCCTTCCATTAGCATCTTTCTCAATGATGAACAACTGAAAGCTTTTCCACTAAGATCTGGTACAAATAGTACGCCCACTTTCACCACTACTATTCAACATAGTAGTGGAGGTCTTAGAACATTTAGGCAAGAGAATTATACAAAAGTAATTCAGATTTGGAAAAAATAGAAAAAAATCATCATTTGCAGATGACATGAGAAAATACAGGGGAAAAAAAACCTAAAGACACCATAAAAATAATTGAAACAATAAATAAGTTCAGCAAATTGACAAGTTACAAAAATCAATATACAAAAATCAGCTGTGTCCCCATATGTAACCAAGTGGAAGAAGTAAAAAAAAAAAAATTCTATTTACCACCACATGAAAAAGAATTAAATAGGTAGGAATGAACTCAACAAAGGAGTTGAAGGACATATACAAAGAACACTATAAGATAGTGCTAAGAGAAATAGAAGTAGACACAAAGAACTGTAAAGATATTTTCTGCTCATGGATTGGAAGAATTAACATCATTAAAATGGCCATTGTACCCAAAGTAATATACAATTTCAGAGGAGGCGGAGACGCTGCGAGTAAGATCTTCCATTAAAAAAAAGTTAATAGGGAGGAAAAGCGGCAGGTCCCAGTGAGAACTAGGACACGGAAGATAAACGGACGACTCCAGCAAACTACCCGAAGAAGAAAGTTGCCATAAAAGAGGACTAGAAGGGAGGAAAGCTCAGAACCCTGCTACCCTCCCCCACCCACAAAGTCGGCACTCTCTGACCAACAGGAAGAAGGGAAAAAAACAAACTAAAACAACCAACAAGAACAAACTACGCAGCAAGCGGGACTGTGAGTGGAAAGGAACTATTTCAGCCACCACACACCATGAACTGGAGCTGTGGAGAACCATGCAGGATTTGCTGCAGAGGTGAGCGAACGGCTCCAGGCGCCAATAGAGAAAAAGAGAGACCCCCGGAGACCTGCACACAGCCCCGGGCCAGCCGGTAAGCTTGTGCAGACAAGCGGTGCGCTTGAAAAGCAAACGCTGATCGCGGCTGCCCAGGTCCCCGCGCCTGCGACCTAGGCTTGCTAGGAGTCGCGCGGGGGCCCTCACTGAGGTGAAAGTCCCTCACTGACTAATTAGGAACCAGGTGCCCGGGTACGGGAGCGGGGTGCAAAAAGCGCCATTTCTGTGGACACTGATCTGGGCTACAGCCCGTGTCCTGGACCTGAGGGCCTTGGAACTGAGACCCGGGGCACGAAATTCGGGGCGTGGGTTCTCCACGACAGTGGGGCACAAGGCAGACACAGCACACCAAAGCCGTTGAGGTTTACCCTACCATTCCTGCTCAGTTCCCTGTCCCACGGGGTGAAAAAAAAAGCTACCCAAGGACACTAGGAGAGATCTCTGGCGCCACCTAGCGACCCAAAAAAAGTCACTAACACACCATAAAACAGGGACCTTTCTTCAGTAAAGACTGCTTGAAACCATCAGCCAGGGTCCAGCTGGGAAGTTAGCCCACGCCAGGCCCCTTCCGACCAGCAGTCTGAGCCGACAGAGTGAGCGGACGCCCACGGCTGGGGCAGACCGGGTGCGCAGAAGAGTGTGCCTGAGACCGGACGTGCAGGGAGTAGGTCCCACATTGCCATTTTAGAACAGGGACATTTCTTCAGAAAAGACTGCCTGAAACCAGCAGAAATCTCCCTCAGGAGCCAGAGGTGAGTGGGGAATTTCGTCCACGCCAGGACCCTTCTGGCCTGCAGTCCAAGCCCAGAGGGGGAGCGGGAACCCACTGCCAGGGCAGACCAGGTGCACAGGGGAGTGTGTCCCCAAATCGGCATTTTAGAAAAGGGACCTTTCTTCTGTAAAGACTGCTTGAAACCGACAGATGGCTCCCGGAGGAGCCAGAGGGGAGCGGAGAAGTTCACCCAAGATGCCGGCAGTCGCAGCAACACAGTGTCCCAATGCATACGGCAAATTAGAAAACAGACAGTAGGGAGTAGAAGAACCACACACAACCTAACAACTCCTCAGGATAAAAGCACACCACAAAAAGAAAACCACCCCCCAGATTGCAATGACAGTAACTTGGAAGAACTTCTGAGCCTTGAGAAAGAGAATTTAAAATTGCCATGATTAAAAAAGTGACAGAATTCATAAAGGAAAACAATGATATGAGAAAAATAATCAACGAGCAGAAGAATGAAATTGAGTCCCTAAAGGGGGAAGCAAAAGAAATGCAGGAGATCAAAGAATTAATGGAGGAACTAAAGAACTCTGGGAAAAGCAATGAAAGCAGAATAGATGAAATGGAAGAACGAATAAGTACTCTTGAAGACACAGAAATGAAAAGAACCAAAACAGAAAAAGAAAGAGAAGTACGAAGGAAAAAGACCGAAGAAAGACTTCGGGAATTATCTGACTCCATGAGGAATGGAAATATAAGAGTTATAGGAATTCCAGAAGGAGAGGAGAGAGATGTAGGAACAGGGAAAATATTCCAGGAGATAATTGAAGACAACTTCCCAAATGTGAAGAAGGAGTTGAAAATTGATATACTAGAAACAAGAAGAACACCAAACTTCCATGACGAAAGGAAAAACACAGCAAGACACATAATAGTAAAGCTCCCAAGAATCCAGGACAAGGAAAAAATAATGAAGCTGACAAGAGGGAAGAAACAGATAACATTCAAAGGAAAATCAATCAGGCTGACATCAGACTTCTCCGAAGAAACACTACGGGCAAGGAGAGAGTGGAGGGACATAGTCAACAGAATCGAAGAAAACAGATGCCAACCAAGAGTACTCCATGCCGCAAAGTTCTCCTTCCTCTGTGAAGAAAGAATAAGGACCTTCCCAGACAAACAGAAACTCTGGATTTTCATTACGACTAAACACCCACTCCAAAAAAATACTACAAGGAATCCTAAAGCCAGAACCTCAGAGGGACGAATAACAATGAAAGAAGCCCCCAAAAAAAGTTATTAAAAGAATAAATAAATAAAATCAAAGGAAAGACAAACACAATGGCAAATACAGATGCTAACATATCAATATTAACTCTAAATGTAAATGGACTAAACTCTTCAATAAAAAGACAGAGAGTTGCAGCTTGGATTAAGAAACAAAACCCAACCTTGTGCTGTCTCCAGGAAATACATTTATTTACAAAATATAAAAATAGACTCAAAGTAAAAGGATGGAAAACAATCCTACAAGCAAATGGACCAAAAAAGAAAGCAGGAACAGCTATACTTATATCAGATAAAACAGAATTCAAACTCAAAAAGGTAAAAAGAGACCCCAACAGTCACTACATTATGATCAAGGGGACAATACTTCAAGAAGAAATAACACTCATTGACATATATTCACCAAACGAAGGAGCACCAATATATATCAGACAACTGTTGTCCTCTCTGAAAACAGACATCAGAGAAAACACATATGTAGTGGGAGACTTCAACACACCACCATCAACAATGGATAGATCAACAAGACAAAAAATAAGTAAAGAAACTAAAGCTCTAAATAAGGACCTAGAGCATTTGGGCTTAACAGACATCTATAGAACACTAAACCCAAAAAAAAACATAGTACACATTTTTCTCAAGCACACATGGATCATTCTCCAGGATCGATCACATACTGGGGCACAAGACAAACATCAACAGATACACCAAGATTGAAATCATACCAACCATCATTTCTGACCATGAAGGCATCAAACTAGAAATAAACCATAAAAAGAAGTCAAGGAAATCTCCTACCTCATGGAGATTAAAAACGACTGGAAGACCAATGGAATAATGAGGAGATCAAAGAAGAAATTATACAATTCTTTGAATTCAATGACAAGAAGGACACGAATATCCTAAATGTATGGGATGCAGCAATAGCAGTAATAAGAGGAAAATATATAGCAATTGAAGCTTACATCAAGAAACAAGAAAGAACTCAAAGAAATAATCTAATCTTGAAGCTCAAAGATCTAGAAAAGAACAACAACAACAAAAAAAAAAAAAACAGTAGAAGAAAAGAAATAATAAAAACCGAAGCAGAAATAAATGAAATTGAAACTAAAAAAACAATCCAAAAGATCAATGAAACCAAGAGCTGTTTCTTTGAAAATATCAATAAAATAGAGAAACCCCTAGCCACGCTCACGAAAGAAAAAACAGAGAAAGCACAAATAAACAGGATCATCAATGAAAGAGGAGAAATCACAACGGACACAGCAGAAATCAAAAGAATAATCAGTAACTACTATGAACAGTTATATGGAAACAAGTTCAACAATCCTGAGGAGATGGACAAATTCCTACAACTCTACAATCACCCAAAGCTAGATAAAGAAGAAATAGAACACCTAAACCGACCAGTTACAAGCAGCAAAACTGAAATGGTAATCAAAAACCTCCCCAAAAACAAAAGCCCAGGACCTGATGGATTTACAAACGAATTGTACCAAACATTCAGAGACGAATTAGTGCCTATCCTTCACAAACTCTTCCAAAAAAAATTGAGAAGAAAGGGACAATACCAAACACGTTCTATGAAGCCACCATTACACTAATACCAAAACCGAACAAGGACAACACAAAAAAGGAAAACTATAGGCCAATCTCCCTAATGAACACTGATGCAAAAATCCTCAATAAAATTTTAGCTATCAGAATCCCACAATGTATCCGTAAGATAATTCACCACGACCAAGTAGGATTCATTCCAGGGACACAAGAATGGTTCAACATCCGCAAATCAAACAACGTTATCCAACACATCAACAAAAAGAAATATAAAAACCATATGATAATATCAATCGATGCTGAGAAAGCTTTCGACAAAGTGCAACACCCATTCATGATAAAAGCCCTTGAAATTCTTGGGATACAAGGAACATACCTCAACATCATAAAGGCCATCTATGACAAGCCAACAGCCAGTATCATTCTCAATGGTGAAAAGCTGTAAGAATTTCCATTAAGATCTGGAACAACACAAGGATGTCCACTCTTACCACTGCTTTTCAATGTAATACTGGAAGCCCTAGCCAGAGCAATAAGACAAGAGAAAGACATACCAGGAGTCCAAATAGGAAAAGAAGAAGTCAAAATATCACTGTGTACAGATGATATGAAAATAAACATAGAGAACCTCAAAAACTCAACAGAAAAACTAATTCAACCAATCAATCAGTTCAGTAAAGTGGCAGGATACAAAATCAACACGCAAATGTCAGTAGACTTCCTACACACAAACAACAAATCTGAAGAAGAAGAAATAAAAAAAAAAAAACATCCTTTTTATTATCAAAACAAAAAAATCAAATACTTGGGAATAAATCTAACAAAAGAGGTAAAGGACCTAAACAAAGAAAACTATAAAACACTGTTAAAAGAAATTGAAGAAGACAGAAAGAAATGGAAAGGCATCCCCTGCTCATGAACTGGAAGAATAAACATTATTAAAGTGGCCATCCTACCAAAAGCAATATACAGGTTCAATGCTATTCCAATAAAAATTTCAATGTCATTCTTCAAAGAAGTAGAACAATTATTGATGAAATTTATATGGAATCACCAAAAACCCCGAATAGCCAAAGCTCTCCTCAAAAAAAAGAAGGGAATGGAGGCATCACACTCCCAGACTTCAAACTCTACTACAAAGCTATAATCATCAAAACTGCATGATATTGGAACAAGAGCAGACACACAGACCAATTTAATCAAATAGAAAATCCAGAAATAAACCCACAGAATTATGGTCTACTAATCTTTGACAAAGGAGTAAAGTATATGCATTGTTCAATAAATGGTTCTGGGAAAACTGGGTCGCTACATGCAAAAGAATGAAGCTTGACCACTACCTCACACCATACACAAAAATCAACTCAAAATGGATTAAAGAACTGGACATAAGACCTGAAACCATAAAATACATAGAAGGAAATATAGGTGAAACACTACGTGATATTCACATCAAAGACATCTTTACAGACACATCACCCAAAGCAGTGATAGTGAAGGCAAAGATACACAGCTGGGGCTACATCAAATTAAAGAGCTTCTGCACAGCAAAAGAGACAATAACCAAAACAAAGAGAAACCCAACCAACTGGGAGAACATTTTTGCACACAACACTAATGATAAAGGACTGATCACAAAAATCTGCAAAGAGCTGATGAGACTCAACAACATCAAAGAAAATAATCCAGTCAAAAAATGGTCAGAAGAGCTAAAATTAAACTTCTCTGAAGAGGAAATGCAAATGGCCAACAGGCATATGAAAATGTTCAACATCACTTGTAATCAGGGAAATGAAAATCAAAACTACCATGAGATATCATCTTACACCAGTGAGAATGGCACATATTACAAAAACTAGCAACAACAAATGTTGGCAAGGGTGTGGAGAAAAAGGGACTCTCCTGCATTGCTGGTGGGAGTGCAAACTGGTCCAACCACTATGGAGAGCTGTGTGGAGATTTCTTGACCTTCTAAACATAGAGCTTCCATATGATGCAGCAATTCCACCCCTAGGTATTTACCCAAAGGACACAGAAACATCAATTCCAAAGAGCACCTGCACCCCTATGTTTATAGCAGCACTATTTACAATAGCTAAGCTTTGGAAACAACCCAAATGCCCAAAAATAGATGACTGGATCAAGAAGATGTGGTACATATATACCATGGAATATTACTCAGCATTCAAAAAAGATAAACACATGCAATTTACAGCAACATGGATGGCGCTGGAAGGGATCATGCTCAGTGAAATAAGCCAGAAAGAAAAAGAAAAATACCGAATGGTCTCACTCATAGCAGGAATCTAGAAAACTTAAATAAGGGACCAGGAAAAGTAATAACTATAAGAAAGTGAAAATCAAAATCAACAAAAAACTATGAACCAGAGACACTCTATGGGGGAAAGGGGGCGGGAGGGGAGGGATTAGGTCAAAATAAGGGGGTTGCAATTGTATGGGGAATATAAAAATAAAATTTATTATAAAAAAAGTAATATACAATTTCAGTACAATCCCCATGAATGTTTCTATGGCATTCTTCAAAGAAATAGAACAAACATTATTGGAATTCATATGGAACCACAAAAGACCCTGGATATCCAACACAATGTTGACAAAAATAGAGGGAGAATGGTGGTATCACATTTCCAGACTTCAAAACACACACCAAAGCTATAATGATGTAAATATATATATATATGGCATTGAGAAAAAAAAACGGACATAAAGATGAAAGGAATAGAATTGAGAGTCCAAAAATAATCCCATATTTATATGGACAGTTAATCTTGACAAATGAACCAAGAGTGTACATTGGAGAAAGGAAAGTTCTTCAATAAATGGTGTTGGGTAAATTGGACAGCCATATAGAAAACAATGAAAATAGACCACTGCCTCACATCATACATACAGGTTAACTCAAAATGGATAAAAAGGTCCTCCCTGGGGGCTCAGGGGGTTAGGTGCAGCACTGTGAAATTGTCTGTGGCTTCTGCAGTGCAAGTTCGATCCCCGGCCTGTCAGAGGCCTTTTGCCAGGAGCCCCTAGCCTGCCACCTTCCAGACATCTTCCCTTGCCCACTTTTGCGGTTTGGGGGTCCTTCACCCCCTCTCCCAGAGAGGAAACTACTGGGTTTTCTTGGAAGCAAGAAGGACTCTGTGTCATCAGGGAAATGCAAATCAAAACACACATGGCACAGCAGACCTCTCCTGACTCACCCACTATTCCCCTCAGCACTGTATTTCAGTCAGTCTGCCTGTTCTCTTCCCCACTCTGTCTCTGGTGAATCCTCTCACCTCCCACACCTCTGGCTTGTAACCCAGTTCTTTTGTGCATAAATAAACAGATCTTCAAAAAAAATGGATAAAAGTCATGGATGTAAGACCTGAAGCCACAAAATACACAGAAGAAAACATGGTCAACATGCACCACGACGTGGGCTTTGGTGATGTCTTTGGTGATGTCGATTATATGAATACATATACTCGAACTAAAGAGCTTTGATACAGCAGTGAAATTATCTCTAAAACAAAAAGATACCCTATTAAAAGGGAGACAATATTTGCACAACATGTATCCAAGAAGGGACTGATATCCACTATCTGAAAACAACACATACAACTCAAGAAAGTGAAAACAGTTTGAAGTCTGGGAGTGTGATGCCTCCATTCCCTTCTTTTTCTTTCAGGAGAGCTCTGGCTATTCGGGGTTTTTGGTGATTCCATATGATTTTCATCAATAATTGTTCCATTTCTTTGAAGAATGACATTGAAATTTTTATTGGAATAGCATTGAATCTGTATATTGCTTTTGGTAGGATGGCCATTTTAATAATGTTTATCCTTCCAATCCATGAGCAGGGGATGTCTTTCCATTTTTTTGTGTCTTCTTCTATTTCTTTTAACAGTGTTTTATAGTTTTCTTTGTATAGGTCCTTTACCTCTTTTGTTAGATTTATTCCCAAGTATCTGATTTTTTTTTTTGTTTCAATAATAAAAGGGATTTTTTTTATTTCTTCTTCTTCAGATACACATGGAATATTACGCAGCATTCAAAAAAGATAAACACATGCAATTTGCAGCAGCATGGATGGCGCTGGAAGGGATCATGCTCAACGAAATAAGCCAGAAAGAAAAAGAAAAATACCGGATGGTCTCACTCATAGCAGGAATCTAGAAAACTTAAATAAGGGACCAGGAAAATGAATAACTATAAGAAAGTGAAAATCAAAATCAACAAACAACTATGAACCAGAGACACTCAATGAGGGGGTGGGGGGTGGGGAGGGGAGAGATTGGGGTCAAAATAAGGGGGTTGCAATTGTATGGGGAATATAAAAATAAAATTTATTAAAAAAAAAAGAAAGTGTAAACAAATAACCCAATTTAAAAATGGTCAGAAGAGCTAAATGGGCATTTCTCCTAATAAGACATACAGATGACCAACAGACACATGAGAAAAATCCTCATCATCACGTATCATCAGGGAAATGCAAATCAAAACCACAGTGAGATACCACCTCACACTCCTGAGAATGTCCCATGACAAAAATACCAGAAACAATAAGTGTGGAGGAGGATGTGGAGAAAAAAGAAACCATCATACACTGGTGCTGGGGAGGTAGACTGGTCCAGTCCCTATGAGAAACAGTGTGGAGATTGCTCAAAAGATTAAAAAAGGATCTACCATACGATGCAATTTTTCTACTCCTAGGTATCTACCTGAAGAATGCAAAAAGACTAATCCAAAGGACCATATGCACTCCCGTGTTCATTGAAGCTCTGTTTAATATAGCCATGCTATGGAAACAGACTTAGTGCCAAAAGGCAGAATGTGGCACATATACACAATGGAATACTACTCAGCTATAAGAAAGATAGACTTGACTTGTGTGACAACATGGATGGAACTGGAGGGGAATATGCCAAGATGTAAGACAAACACCTGGTGGCGTCATTATTGTGTGGCATATAGAGGAACAAATTCAAAGGGTCAGGGCCTCCCCTGGTGGTGTAGCGGTTGAGCGCTGGGCTGTGAAGCTGCCTGCAACCTCTGCAGCACCAGTTCGATCCCCGGTCACCGGCGGGGGTCCCACATGGCACGCAGACCTCTCCTGCCATGCCTGCTGCTCCAGTCAGCAGTATATTTCATCAGTCTGCCTGTTCTGTTCCCCACTCTGGCTCTGGTGAGTTCTCTCACCCTCCCGCGCTTCTGACTGGACCCAGTGCTTGTATAAATAGATAAATAAATCTTAAAAAAAAATCAAATCTGACCATAGAATTGAGGTAAACAGAGGGGAGGGATGAGGGGAGAGAGCAAAGCGGGGAGGGGACAAATGGATTAGGCCCAATACCTTCAGTGTTGCCTCGGTGGTGGGAGTGGTGTGGTAACATACATCTGATACTGTGATCCAATATCGCTAAATCACGTAGTGTTATAAACCAATGTTACCCCCGTAACAAAAAAAAGTACCAAATCAACGCGGAAGATTTAAATGTACACAAAGTTATGTCTATTATATATATGAAAAAAACAAAAACAAAAACCAGAAAATATAAATTCCCTTATATCCATTAAAGAATTGAATCTGTAATTCAAAACCAGATTTAGAAAGTCCAGTTTCAAATTACTTCTTCTGGCAGAATAATTTGCAGCAATCCTAATTTTTTTCCAATTATTAGAAAAAGTGAGAAAAATACACAACTCATGAGTTCAGCATAAATTTCATAACAAACGCTCATAAAAGGAAGGAAAATTGAGGGTGGATTCATATGTAAAATAAAATACTTGAGCCGTCCAGAGATACACAAAAAATGATTACTTATCAATTTCAGTTATAAGTATAAAGACAAAACAATGAAACAGGAGAGTACCTACCTGACTTTGGCATAAGTACATTTCTTTATGTTAAAATAGACCACTAAGAAAGTGAAAAAGGAATCCATAAGTTCAAAGAAGATACTGTCTTATCCATTACCAATGACAGACTCACAGTCAGAACATAAAAGGAATTCAACATATATATATATAGAGAGAGAGAGAGGAAAAAGACAGACAACTCAGAAAAAAAAAATGGAGAAACCCCATCAACATGTAAAAGAGGATGTTCAAACAGTCAACAATCATGTGAAATGGAATGCAACATTTTAGTGATAAAGAATATGCAAATTAAAACCAATGTCATGCAAAATACACTCACCAAGATGTTGAAAACTAAAATGCTTTACAGTACCCACAAAATGTAAGAATGCATGTAACTAGAATGTCCATACGTTTCTGTGGGAGTGCTAATTGGTTTAACCATTTTTTGGAGAAAAATGTTTGGCAGCATCTATTAAAACTGAATTCAAGAATTCCCTGTGAATTAGGAATTCTTGTATTGGCATCACAAACATATACATTAGGGTTAGAGCAGAAGTATTATTCCCCTTAGCTATAAACTGAAAATAACCAAAATATCCAGCAACAGCAGAATGGCTAAATCTTAATATAATCATAAAATATGATTCCATACATCAAAGAAAATATTAACATGTTTGAATTCCAGATTTCATGTTCAGAGAAAAAGAAGACAAAGACAAATGCAAATAGTATAGTTCAGTTGTGTGTGTGTGTGCATTCGAGAGAGAGCATGTGCTAGAGTGCTGTAAAACAGGTGCAATCCCTCTACTTCCTCCCTAGTAATTGCCTCTAGGGAGGAATATAGAGGGGCTCCTGAAAGCTGTCACTGTTCTAATTTTTGACATGAATGGTGGTTGCACAACAGTATTCATACTGAGTGATTAGAGCTTCACAGTTTCTAAGGAATTTATTTTTTTTATGTGGGAAACATTTTAACAGAAAAATGTAAAGCATGTCAGTGCCAGCAGATGTTATTCTCTTCCTTGGGTTCTTGTTCCCTAAAAAGTTTGTCATTTGTTGGTTCTTTGGGACAGAGCTGCAGAGCATTGAAGAGCTTGTGCAAGGGTGACAGGATGTCCACAACAATGTTGAAGAGCACACAGTCCTTTTCATGACCAGATGATATCAGTCAGCAGGGAAACAGTGCCACATTTAAGGAAATGCATTAGGGATAATTTGGGGAGCTCACAAAACCGTTGAAGGTGGTTCAAAACCACTGAAAAAAAAGTCAGTGGAAAACAGAGGATATGGATCCTACACAGGTTCAGTGGCAGGAAGTTAAAAACCTACTCCTAGGTCTAATGGGATATTGAAACTGGAGACCAGGGGTTGTTAAATTGAGTGACATGTAAACGTACACTTTCCATGTTTGTCAGCTAGTCATCATTTTATGTTAACGTTTTTTGATATTTCAGTCTCATTCTATAGCTGTTTTCACTTTATCCTGGACAGAGAGCACAGATATAAAATCTTTTTCATGTTGTTTAGTTAGATCTTATAGACCCAACACTTGGATTCCTTTTCCTCTTCCATCAGTTGGGGATGAATGAAAGACATTCTCCTTGGAGAAGGCCATACATTTTGTGCTCTCCAACGTAAGTGTCGTTTCCACTGGTGTCTTATGAAGTGGCAGCTGAATTTGTAATGTTGCCAGTAACAGGAAATTCCCCATTGGTTATAACAATACTGTTATAAGAACGATACTATTCAAAAGAAGTGTGGAAATTGCCAAGCAGTCGAAGGTGCACTGGTTTAGGCACCCACATGTGATTTAGGCAGCCGGACCACTTTTGTACAGCTGGTCTCAAGAGAGCTGTCTTAGTTCCACCAAAATATAAACTGGTTCAAGGTGCAAACTCCCAGTTACAAAATAAATAATTCATGGGGCCTCCCTGGTGGCGTAGGGACTAAGTCTCAGCTCTATCATGCTGATCAATCTCAGCCGTGGCCTAAGTTCAACACCCCCCCGCCCCGGCCCCGGCTAGGGAGCTAACCAACATATGGCACAGCAGACCTCTCCTGTCTTGCCCGCTGCCCCCCTCAGCAGTGTATTTCAATCAATCCACCTGCTCTGCTCCCCATTCTGTCTCTGGTGAATCATCTCACCCCTGCACCTCTGCCCTACACCCCAGTTTCTATATGCATAAATAAATAAAAATAAATCTTTAAAAAATAAAACAAATAAGCCATGGGGATGCAAAGTCATAGCATGGCAATTATGGTTAATAACACCATAATGCATATCTGAAAGTTGCTAAGTGATTAATCCTAAAACTTCTCATCACATGCCAAAAAAAAAAAAAATCTAACTATGTATGGTGATGGATGTTAACTAGACTAACGTGGGGATCATTTCCCAATATATACAAATATAGCATGATTACACTGTACACCTGAAACCAATAAAATATTATTTGTCAACTATATCTTAATAAATAAATGAACATAAATAAATGTTTAAAAAATAAAATGAATCTGAATGACTCATTGATGAGCATATTCACCTTTTATTGTCTGGCACTGATTTATGGATACAACCGGTATTGTCTGTTAAATGACACGTATCCTGCCCACAGGCAACAGCAAGGATGAACAAGAAATTCAAGAAGAGACAATTTGGTATCAGTGTCAGCTCAAAGATCCAACTCACTTTACAGAGACTCAAGTGACACTATATTACAGAGTCTTCATTTGAAAATGGGAAGAAGTGCTGCTATATAGAAAGGAACAAGATTTTAGAAAAGCATTCAGCATGTAGGCGCTGCTGAATAATTTACAAGTAAACTTTGCTCCTATCTCATATGTGGTTAATAGCAAACTGTTCCCTAGAAGAAATTACTTAATAATTATTTCACTCTATAGCAATAACTAAGTGCTGTATAGGGGAAACGAGGGCTCTATGTTAATTAGGAAACCACACAGATAACGGCCATTCCTCTAATGCAGAAACTGCAGGGTAAAACCCAATCCCACTGGCGGGGACACAGGAGAAAATGAGGAAAAGCTTCCCATAACCAAGGGCTTTGCTTCTGGAAATTGAAGAGGTTCACATTTTATTATTATGCCGGGGATACTGAGTTGATAGGGCAATTCCCAGGCATACATGCTTTGCAAAAATAAACTCATCCAGACTTAGCAAATGTCACTTAATAGGAGAAAGTTGCCAACTTGACAGTTTTTTCTTCTTTTGGCCATCCTGATGCATAAATTCCTTCCTGTTCAGCCTATGCCAGGAAATCAACCATGTCACAGGACATGAATTGACAAAGGCTAGGGTTAGCTGAAAAGTTACAAGTTAGCTGCGTATCAAACTCTTTCAGGAGAAAAACAGATAAGGTTGGTGTTGGAACTGATACAGGGCAGCGATGGGGCACTAAAACTGGCCAAGGACATTGCCCAAATAGTTTACTGGTCACTGTCTGACTTCTTCAAACCAGGGAAAAACAAAGAGTTACTGAGGCCAAAATAGTCGTTTACCTCACCCAAAGCCGTGTCCAGTGCTTTTCAGTCCTGCACAAAAGCAGCTAAAATGGCATCTTCCTGCCACTGAGGACGCAGGGCTCCTCTCCCCAACCATAGGGCACATGTCCAAGATGGTGTCTTCCTTCCACTGTGGACACGTGGCTGCCAGACTATAGGCCAGGTTACTACTCACAAAGACAGCAGAAGACACAACAGGAGGTGCTCCATGAGCTGCCAAGATGCCCCAGCACAACACCAGACAAGCAACACTCAAAACAGCGGCTACAGCAGTCAAATGACTGGACAAACGGCCACACTCACACGTCTCAGTAAGATGCCTGGCTCTGGGTCTTCACCTTCTCTGCCAGGCCACAACAGCAGCAAAAACGGAAACAATTTCAATCGCTCGGGCTACTTGCAAAGCCTTCAAACTTTTCCTCTCTGAGGTTGGCTGCTGAAAGCCTCCGCCCTCAGAGGCCCACAACAGCCTTCTGAAAGACCAGCATGGTGGGGGCCAAGATCTGCTGACCCCTCATGCTGACTCCCAAAATGCTGAATTCCGAAAAGTGAATGAATCCGCCACCACTTTTGCAGTCCCTTATATTTCTCCTTGGATGCCCCACCCCAAAATGCGATACTTTTGAACATTTCCCCTGGGGCTATCTATCCTCACCTGCAACCCTCTCCAGGGCGAGTTACGAAACTTTTTCCATTAAAACACACGCAGGGGTCTCCCTGGTGGTGCAAGGGGTTAAGACACAACCTATGAAGCTGTCCGCAGCCACTGCAGCACGAGTTTGATCCCCGGCCAGGGAGCTACCCACATGGCACAGCAGACCTCTCCTGACTCGCCTGCTCCTCTCCTCTGCAGTGAATCTGCCTGTTCTGTTCCCCACTCTGTCTCTGGTGAATCCTCTCACCCCCTACACCTCTGGCCTATACCCCAGCTCTTGTATGCATAAATAAATAAATATTTAAAAAATGAAATAAAATAAACACACACACATACACATTTTCCTGGGTGTCAGTGTGGTCCCATGCAAGAGTTTGGATGTACAAGTCCTATAAAATGCACAATTAGTAGTAGACATCTTCAATTCCAGTTCTAATGGTCAATGTGGTCCTTGCTATAAAAGCAGCTTGATGGTAGAGGAAGGGTGGCCTGTTTGAGAATGGGAATGTCCTGGGGGCAGTACTGCTTATCCATTGTGTGCCTTTCAGCAAACCACTAGGCCCTCTGAATTTCTTCAGGATCAGATATGGTCTTGTGGAAAACTTGCTGCCTGTCTCCTTCTCCTTGCCTGTGAAATGGAGAACCCACAGCACACCTACCACAGGGGTTACTGGGAGGAAATCACATAGTGTGTGTCACATAGTGTGTTCTCACTTGCAGGCAATTCCTCTCTCTCCATGTTCCATTCACACCTCACCTTCTATGGAGCATTCTGCTCTTGCTTTATATTCTTATTTCTTCAGTAACATTTCTAAGAGAGGGTCCAATCTCACCTCTTGAGTTAAACTGGCTCCATTTCTTTAAACTCCTAATTTTGGAAAAAGTCCAGAAATGTCTCTTCTTCCTTCTGATATTCTTTGAAAACTCTTCTTCGGAGCAGAGATACCTATTTTTGAAGGTTTCAGTCCCTTCCCTGCTATTAACTTTTGAGTTTTATCCCTTGAAGAACAAAGGATAAAAGCTGACCTTTTGCTAATGAGTTAAAGTCAGCCCATCTGCTTCTACAAAGCCATTGCTTCTGAAACATTAGCCTCTAACTTGTCCAGAGCAGGAAGATGTTCATTATGCCCAACCATCATAAGTTCAGAAGGAAGATGCGTTTCCAATCATGCAGAATAAGGCACTGTGACTACTTAATGATCCGTGCTACCTCAGCTTTGCTCTGACGATCTAGGAAAAATTGGTGAAAAGTGGGTGAAGCACACAGGATTCCAACTGTCACCGCTTCATGTTCTATACTGTTTTCCCATGCAGGCTCTTCCAAATGCAAGAAGGCCTCTCGGGTCCAGTGAGCCTCAAAACACCGAGTCATGATAAATGGCCAATGACATGATGATCACTTTAGTTTTCTCTGCTTCTTCTCTCTCAGGCTGAGCTTGGATCGGTGACCGTTTCAAAGAACCAGTTCACCTCCTGGAACAGTGCATTTTACTCTCCAAAGCTGCATAATATACTAACATCGACAGGGAGCCAGGTCTCAAAAATGAATTAAAGGACTCTTTGGCTGGGTTCTGTAACTCCCTGTCCATTCTACTGACAGGCCTTCACCCTAGCGTGGAGTTTTCACTTCTTTCAAAGAGCATAAAGAGCATTACAAGCACTCAAAAGACTAGGTCAACAAGCACAATTGCCCCCCCAAAGCCCAGGTCAATGCAAATCGCAAGAGGTCCATCCTTATTCTCCTTCCCCCATCTCCCACCAAATGACTCATTTAGCGCCGATTTAAATAATTGATTGAGTACTGAATGACAAAATGCACTATTGTGGCTTTTAAAGGCAAGGAAATATTATAAATGCAAGATCTTAACTAGCTTGAGTTAACCGATGTTTTAATCCTATGACACTATCAAGTAGCCTCGTAATGGAAATATATTTTAGGTGGTCAAGGTTCAGACAATCTACAGAAGACAGGGTGGTGACTACATATTGCATTTACCAGGATAAAAAATTCACACTGGCAACCTTGGACCAAGATTTTACTTGGCCTGAAAGTAAGGTTTTGTCATGGTGATTGTTTCATCTCTCATAACAGGAAATGGGTGGGAGATGAAAGGGAATTTACTTTCTAGGGTTTCCAATGACAGAGATTTTAATATATGTTCTGTTTCTATGGGATACCATATATCTAAGACCACAGAATTCTTCCTGGGTATTTCTGAACCATGCATGTGGGTACATGTGGACTGAGATTTCAAACAGGTTACCTTCTTTGGTATTTGGTTGTCCATTTCTATTGTTAAAGAAAACGGTAGACAAAAGTCTAAATTCTTCTTGTCAAGCATCTGGCTTTCCAACTTTGGGGACAGTAACCACAGACAAAGTATGCTTACATAATTGAGAAAACAATTGACTGGCCCTGTAACTTATTCCCCTTAACACTAGAATTCCCCTATGATTACCTGACCTTAAAATGTTTATTCACACTAAAGGAAACCATTATGGAAGTGAGGAATGTGCGTGTTTTCTCATTTTCCTAGGATAGATTTCATTTTTCAGTGTTACTTCTGTGACTTAATAAAATTTCATTGTTCCTTTAGTCAGGCTGTAATTTTATGCTTTCTCCAAAACTTGACAAATGACAAAGACCTCTTTCTAGAACTTTCTAGGACTCACATGTGTTGACTTCCAAGTAGAGGGAAAAGTGAATGATGTGAACAGACAGATGATTCTATTCCCAGTAGACTCTAAGGCACTTTCCTTTAACTCTAGTGGTAGGTTGTACCATCACTGAAGAGAAGACACATCTATGAAATTAGTCTTCCTACTTGGCATCACTAAAGAACATGGGACCATATCCATCTCTCTCTGAATAAACACCACTGCCTATTTCTTCTAATGGTGCCTCAGTCATTGTTTCTAAGCTACACCAATCTTTGTAGTGTCAGTGATGGAAGCTGATCCCCTAAGGGTTCCTTGAGGCATAACATAGAGGGTTGCCCAAGCCACTTTCACAATTCTTGTTACTTTAGACATCAGTTTTGACGGTTTACATTTTATTATCACCATTAATTCTACATGTAATAGGTGCAGTTGTAAATGAGTTCACACAAAATTACTGACACAGCAGGTTGGTGTTCAAGACAGAACACTATTACCTGTTTCTTTTTTTTTTAATAATAAATTTTATTTTTATATTCCCCATACAATTGCAGCCCCCCCATTCTGACCCCAATCCCTCCCCTCCCACCCCCGCCCCCCTAAAAGTGTCTCTGGTTCGTAGTTATTTGTTGATCTTGATTTTCACTTTCTTATAGTTATTCGTTTTCCTGGTCCCTTATTTAAGTTTTCTAGATTCCTGCTATGAGTGAGACCATCCGGTATTTTTCTTTTTCTTTTTGGCTTATTTCGCTGAGCATGATCCCTTCCAGCGCCATCCATGTTGCTGCAAATTGCATGTGTTTATCTTTTTTGAATGCTGAGTAATATTCCATGGTATATATGTACCACATCTTCTTGATCCAGTCATCTATTTTTGGGCATTTGGGTTGTTTCCAAAGCTTAGCTATTGTAAACAGTGCTGCTATAAACATAGGGGTGCAGGTGTTCTTTGGAATTGATGTTTCTGTGTCCTTTGGGTAAATACCTAGGAGTGGAATTGCTGGATCATATGGAAGCTCTATGTTTAGTAGGTCCAGAAATCTCCACACAGCTCTCCACAGTGGTTGGACCAGTTTGCACTCCCACCAACAGTGCAGAAGAGTTCCTTTTTCTCCACACCCTCGCCAACATTTGTTGTTGCTAGTTTTTTAATATGTGCCATTCTCACTGGTGTAAGATGGTATCTCATGGTAGTTTTGATTTGCATTTCCCTGATGACAAGTGATGTTGAACATTTTTTCATATGCCTGTTGGCCATTTGCATTTCCTCTTCAGAGAAGTTTCTTTTTAGCTCTTCTGTCCATTTTTTGACTGGATTCTTTTCTTTGTTGTTGTTAAGTCTCATCAGCTCTTTGCAGATTTTGTGATCAGTCCTTTATCATTAGTGTTGGGTGCAAAAATGTTCTCCCAGTTGGTGGGGTTTCTCTTTGTTTTTGTTATTGTCTCTTTTGCTGTGCAGAAGCTCTTTAATTTGATGTAGTCCCAGCTGTTTATCTTCGCCTTCACTATCGCTGCTTTGGGTGATGTGTCTGTAAAGATGTCTTTGATGTGCAAATCACGTAGTGTTTCGCCTATATTTCCTTCTATATATTTTATGGTTTCAGGTCTTATGTCTAGTTCTTTAATCCATTTTGAGTTGATTTTTGTGTATGGTGTGAGGTAGTGGTCAAGCTTCATTCTTTTGCATGTAGCGTCCCAGTTTTCCCAGCACCATTTATTGAACAAACTTTCTTTGCTCCAATGCATAGTCTTTGCTCCTTTGTCAAAGATTAGTTGACCATAAATCTGTGGGTTTATTTCTGGATTTTCTATTCGATTTCATTGGTCTGTATGTCTGTTCTTGTTCCAATACCATGCAGTTTTGATGATTATGGCTTTGTAGTAGAGTTTGAAGTCTGGGAGTGTGATGCCTCCATTTCCTTCTTTTTTTTTCAGTAGAGCTTTGGCTATTCGGGGTTTTTTGTGATTCCATATGAATTTCATCAATAATTGTTCTATTTCTTTGAAGAATGACATTGAAATTTTGATTGGAATAGCATTGAATCTGTATATTGCTTTTGGAAGGATGGCCATTTTAATAATGTTTATTCTTCCAATCCATGAGCAGGGGATGTCTTTCCATTTCTTTGTGTCTTCTTCTATTTCTTTTAACAGTGTTTTATAGTTTTCTTTGTATAGGTCCTTTGCTTCTTTTGTTAGATTTATTCCCAAATATTTGATTTTTTTTGTTTCAATAAAAAAAGGGATGTTTTTTTTGATTTCTTCTTCTTCAGATTTATTGTTTGTGTATAGGAAGGCTACTGACTTTTGCGTGTTGATTTTGTATCCTGCCACTTTACTGAACTGATTGATGAGTTGAATTAGTTTTTCTGTGGACTTTTGGGGTTCTCTATGTATATTATCATATCATCTGCAAATAGTGATAGTTTGACTTCTTCTTTTCCTATTTGGATTCCTTGGATGTCTTTCTCTTGTCTTATTGCTCTGGCTAGGACTTCCAGTATATATATTGAAAAGCAGTGGTGAGAGTGGACATCCTTGTCTTGTTCCAGATCTTAATGGAATTGCTTTCAGCTTTTCACCATTGAGAATGATACTGGCTGTTGGCTTGTGATAGATGGCCTTTATGATGTTGAGGTATGTTCCTTGTATCCCAAGAATTTCAAGGGCTTTTATCATGAATGGGTGTTGCACTTTGTCGAAAGCTTTCTCAGCATCGATTGATATTATCATATGGTTTTTACATTTCTTTTTGTTGATGTGTTGGATAACGTTGATTGAATTTCGGATGTTAAACCATCCTTGTGCCCCTGGAATGAATCCTACTTGGTCGTGGTGAATTATCTTATGGATGCATTGTTGGATTCTGATAGCTAAAATGTTATTGAGGATTTTTGCATCAGTGTTCATTAGGGAGATTGGCCTGTAGTTTTCCTTTTTTGTGTTGTCCTTGTTTGGTTTTGGTTTTACTGTAATGTTGGCTTCATGGAACGTGTTTGGTATTGTCCCTTCCTTCTCAATTTTTTGGAAGAGTTTGTGAAGGATAGGCACTAATTCGTCTCTGAATCTTTGGTAGATTCATTTGTAAATCCATCAGGTCCCGGGGCTTTTGTTTTTGGGGAGGTTTTTGATTATCATTTCAATTTCGCTGCTTGTAATTGGTCTGTTTAGGTGTTCTATTTCTTCTTTATCTAGCTTTGGGTGATTGTAGAGTTGTAGGAATTTGTCCATCTCTCTAGATTGTTAAACTTGTTTCCATATAACTGTTCATAGTAGTTACTGATTATTCTTTTGATTTCTGCTGTGTCCGTTGTGATTTCTCCTCTTTCATTGATGATCCTGTTTATTGTGTTTTTCCCTTTTTTTCCTTTGTGAGCCTGGCTAGGGGTTTGTCTTATTTTATTGATTTTTCAAAGAACCAGCTCTTGGTTTCATTGATCTTTTGGATTGTTTTTTTAGTTTCATTTCATATTTCTGCTTTTGTTTTTATTTTTTTTCTTCTACTTGGTTTTGGGGTTTTTTTTGTTGTTCTTTTTCTAGATCTTTGAGCTTCGAGATCAGGTTGTTTCTTTGAGTTCTTTCTTGTTTCTTGATGTGAGCTTCTATTGCTATATATTTTCCTCTTATTACTGCTTTTGCTGCATCCCATACATTTAGGATATTGGTGTCCTCCTTGTCGTTCAATTCAAAGAATTTTTTAATTTCTTCTTTCATCTCCTCATTAGTCCAGTGGTCTTCCAGTAGTGTGGTTTTTAATCTCCATGAGGTAGGAAAGTTCCTTGCCTTCTTTTTATGGTTTATTTCTAGTTTGATGCCTTCATGGTCAGAAAGATGGTTGATATGATTTTCAATCTTTGGTGTATCTGTTGATGTTTGTCTTGTGCCCCAGTATGTGATCGATCCTGGAGAATGTTCCGTGTGTGCTTGAGAAAATGTGTACTCCGTTTTTTTGGGTTTTAGTGTTCTATAGATGTCTGTTAAGCCCAATTGCTCTAGGTCCTTATTTAGAGCTTTGGTTTCTTTACTTATTTTTTGTCTTGTTGATCTATCCATTGTTGATAGTGGTGTGTTGAAGTCTCCCACTACGTATGTGTTTTCTCTGATGTCTGTTTTCAGAGAGGATAACAGTTGTCTGATATATTTTGGTTCTCCTTCGTTTGGTGAGTATATGTTAATGAGGTTTATTCTTCTTGAAGTATTGTCCCCTTGATCATAATGTAGTGACCATTGGGGTCTCTTTTTATCTTTTTGAGTTTGAAATCTGTTTTATCTGATATAAGTATAGCTGTTCCTGCTTTCTTTTTTGGTCCATTTGCTTGTAGGATTGTTTTCCATCCTTTAACTTTGAGCCTATTTTTATCTTTTGTAGCTAAATGTGTTTCCTGGAGACAGCAAAAGGTTGGGTTTTGTTTCTTAATCCAGGCTGCAACTCTGTGTTCTTTATTGAAGAGTTTAGTCCATTTACATTTAGAGTTAATATTGATATGTTAGCATCTGTATTTGCCATTGTGTTTGTCTTTCCTTTGATTTTATTTATTTATTCTTTTAATAACTTTTTTTTTTTGGCCTTCTCTCATGTTATTCGTCCTTCTGAGGTTCTGGCTTTAGGACTCCTTTGTAGTATTTTTTAGAGTGGGGGTTTAGTTGCAATGAAATTCCGGAGTTTCTGTTTGTCTGGGAAGGTCCATATTCTTTCTTCAAAGAGAAAGGAGAGCTTTGCGGGATAGAGAATTCTTGGTTGGCATCTGTTTTCTTGGAGTCTGTTGACTATGTCCCTCCATTCTCTCCTTGCCCGTAGTGTTTCTTCGGAGAAGTCTGATGTCAGCCTGATTGGCTTTCCTCTTGAATGTTATCTGTTTTCTTCCCTCTTGCCCAGCTTCATTATTTTTTCCTTGTCCTGGATTCTTGGAGCTTTACTATTATGTGTCTTGCTGTATTTTTTCCTTTCGTCGTGGAAGTTTGGTGTTCTTCTTGCTTCTTGTATATCAATTTTCAGCTCCTTCTTCACATTTGGGAAGTTCTCTTCAATTATCTCTTTGAATATTTTCTCTGTTCTACATCTCTCCTCTCCTTCTGGTATTCCTATAACTCTTATATTTCCTTTCCTCATGAGTCAGATAGTTCCCGAAGTCTTTCTTCGTCTTTTTCCTTCATACTTCTCTTTCCTTTTCTGTTTTGGTTCTTTTATTCTGTGTCTTCAAGATTACTTATTCGTTCTTCCATTTCGTCTATTCTGCTTTCATTGCTTTTCCCAGAATTCTTTAGTTTTTCCATTAATTCTTTGATCTCCTGCATTTCTTTTACTTCCCTCTTTAGGGACTCAATTTCATTCTTCTGACTATTGTTTTCCCTCTCTAGGGACTCAATTGCATTCTTCTGATCGTTGATTATTTTTCCCTTATCATTGTTTTCCTTTTGACTTCTGTCAGTTTTTTAATCACGGCAATTTTAAATTCCCTTTCTGGAAGGCTCAGAAGTTCTTCCAAGTTACTGTCGTTGCAATCTGGGGGCTGCTTTCCTTTTTGTGGTGTGCTTTTTCCCTGGGGAGTTGCTAGGTTGCGTGTAGTTCTTCTCCTCCCTACTGTCTGTTTTCTAATTTGCCGTATGTGTTGGGACACTGTGTAGTTGGGACTGGCCGGCATCTTGGGTGAGCTTCTCTGCTCTCCTCTGGTTCCTCCAGGAGTCATCTGTCAGTTTCAAGCAGTCTTTACTGGAGAAAGGTCCCTGTTCTAAAATGCCGATGTGGGGACACACTCCCCTGTGTGCCTGGTCTGCCCCGGCGGTGGGTTCCTGCTCCCCCTCTGGGCTTGGACTGCAGGCCAGAGGGGGTCTGCCGTGGGCGAACTTCCCCCGCTCACCTCTGGCTCCTGAGGAAGCCTTCTGCAGGTAGTCTTTACTGAAGAAATGTCCCTGTTCTAGGATGGTGATGTGGGACACACTCCCTGTGCGTCCGGTCTCAGGCACACTCTTCTGCGCGCCTGGTCTGCCCCGGCTGTGGGTGCTCGCTCCCCCTGTGGGCTCAGACTACTGGTCGGAAGGGGCCCGGCGTGGGCTAACTCCCCAGCTGGCCACTGGCTCCTCTAGGCGCCTCTGCTGGCTTCAAGTCGCTAGGTGGCGCCAGAGATCTCTCCTGGAGCCCTTGGGGAGCTGATTTTCCACCCCGTGGGACAGGGAATAGATCGGGAATGGTAGGGTAAGCCTCAACGGCTTTGGGGTGCTGTGTCTGCCTTGTGCCCCACCGTCGTGGGGAACCCACGCCCCTAGTTTCGTGCCCCGGGTGTCAGTTCCAAGGCCCTCAGTTCCAGGACTCAGGCTGTAGCCCAGTTCAGTGGCGCAGGAATGGCGCCTTTTGAATCCCGCTCCCGTGCCTGGGCGCCTGGGCCTGCTCACTCAGTGAGGGCCTCCGCGCGTCTCCCCGCAAGCCTAGGTCGCAGGCACAGGGACCTGGGCAGCTGCGATCTGGATCCGCGTTTGCTTTTCAACTGCACTGCTTTTCCGCGCGCGATCCCTATTCAAAATCCGCACTTGGTTTTCCAGCGCGCCGCTGTTCCGCGCAATCCTGACCGCGATCCGCGCCTGTTTTTCCAGCGCGCCGCCTTTCTTTGCAAGCTTACCGGGCGGCCCGGGGCTGTGTTATTACCTGTTTCTTGTCTGAAAGAATTGTGCAATGTTTTCTACCCAGTCTGAAGGGCACACTGGAGGATTAATGATACAGAAGTGATTACAGAAGCGATCTGAGTGTGCAAAAGCTTGGAGACATTCTTCTGGGAAACACAAAGGGTGGAGGACAGTTACAAGAGAGAACATTTCACTTCATAGTCTAAATTATATCTAACTGGGGCCTCCCTGGTGGCACAGGCGGTTGAGTGCAGTGCTGTAAAGATGTCTGCAACCTCTGCAGTGCAGGTTCGATCCCGGCCAGCTGGGGAGATATCCACATGGCATGGCAGACCTCTCCTGTCTGTCCCACTGCTCCCCTCAGCAGTGTGTTTCCGTCGGTCTGCCTGTTCTGTTCCCTGATCTGTCTCTGTTGAATCTTCTTACCCTCCCGCACATCTGGCCTGTACCCTGGTTTTTGTATGCATGAATAAATAAATATTTTTTAAAAGTTAAATAAAAATAAGTTAGATTTAACAGCCCCCCTTACAAGTTGAGAGTAATTTCAGTAACAGATCTACCTTCTGAGAGGTAGTATGGCAGTTCATTTCACTATAACAGTGAATCAAGCGCCCTATACTTTGGAATAGGAAAGCATGTCTTTCATTTTTTAATGAAAACTACATACTCTTCAAAGCCTACTGAGTTTTTTACAAAATGGAGATTTTGCATGTTAAAGGGATATTTGATATACGGAAGCTCTATCTTTAGTAGGTTGAGCATACATTGTGCAAAAAAATGAAAAAAAAAAATGTAAGAATTATATAAAATAAAATAAAATATAAAAAAGGATATTTGATATAAAGCAGAGTCTCTGACCAACATATTTGGAAACCAATCTGAATTGGACATTCTATGGGTTCAAACTGCAGGTTCAGTTTTCTCATATTGCTACCTAGCCACGAGTTTGACTCCCAATCTGAAAAGAATTTTAATTAATAGCTTCAGAGCCCATTTGGAATAGCGATAGTGCAGCAAAACCCTAAGTAAACAATTGTCCATCAACTTGTTAATTAAAATATAGATCAAAAAGCAATATAGATCAAAATATAGATCAAAAAGACTCTTTTTGTGCATGCAATTGCCTTTATAAACAAATTTTAGATTGGAATAGGGAGTTCCTAGTTCATCATGTTGGAGCTTGTCCTCACTGCTGTAGGCTGTTGAAGTGTGCCTCTTTCAAGATCTGGTAGATGTGCAAGTAAGGACCTTGGCTAGTGTGCACTCCCCATATGCATATGGGATACTCCTGCTGGGCTCAGCAATGATTTGGTTAAAGCTGCTGTCTGGTCCAGTTACTCTCTCTGGACTATTAGTGCAGCTACTGTTCCTGTCTTAATCACTGCTTGAAGACTGGAAAGATTAAAAAACAGAAATAGGATGAGTGTTATGTTATCACAATAGTTTTCCTGTTCATCTTGAAGAACAGCAGCATCAAACACTATACTGGACTTATGGGTTTACAAAGCACAGCACCTAAAATATATAATTCTATCCTCACAACGCTATGAATTAAGTTAGGATTAATATGCACTGTTTTATGGATGAGGAAACTGAGATCGCTGACTTGCCCGATATCACATAGCTAGGAAGTGAGAATTCAAATACAGGCCTTCTGATTTCAAAGTCCCTTCACAAATCCTTTGTCCCTGCTTGAGATATTTATTCTAATGGGCAACAGAAAAGTTAGTGCTCATCTTCCAAGGAAAAACATCAATCAGTACTGTATTGATAGTAAGAAGTATACCCATAAAGAATAAGATGCATTCTGGCACAAGTTAAAATGAACCAAATACATTGCTAGGTATACCATTGATGCACACCTACATGAATGCACACATATATACCAAATGATTGATGATTTTGTATATATATGGTCCGCCTATATCAATACTATTGCAGGGCTACACACAGCATATGATGCTAAGTAGGCATTTTGAAGACCAGTATTTATTGCTCCACATATGTTGGAATTGGTATGGTGTGTGTGTGTATGTGTGCGTGTGTGTGTGTGTGGTGTGTGTGTGTTTGCACCTAAGATTTTTTTAAACTGAACTAACATGATTCAGGATCATTGTCATGCTAGAGAAACTGCTAGGGATTCCTGAAAACAGCCATTGTCAGGGATTTCCTCCCTTTTACTGTTAGGATTCTCAAAGGAAAAGGTAATAGTAAGGATCTTCATCTGGAATACAGAATTAAACAATGTTGGCGTTGCATTTCTTACAAGGCAATCTTTACCAGAGGTAACATTAATAAGACTTAAAACAAGAATGGTCATGGTCTAATTTGGACCTCCTCAAGGTCACATACCACATTGCACAGTGCACATAGTTATTAATATGATCATCTTTATACAATTAGAAACATGTATATAAAAAAAAAAAAGAGAAAAGAGTCACCCTTGAAAGAGTTACACCATTCATGGTGAAATGAAACCAGATATGAAGGTTATCACCCACAGCAATCAAAATGACCTAAGTGCTTAATGTCAAGTGCAATGAAAAATGTATATAAAAAAGGTGATTTTCTATCCCAAGGGTAAAACTCAAAACTTCTACTGGCACAAAGTAGTGAAGCTACGAATATTCAAAACTAAGTAGGAATTACAGAGGATAAGAAACCCACTGTATATGCTTTGGTTCCTTTTAGTTGACTTTCCTTATCATAGGGTAGTGTCTGAAAAATCAGGCAAAAAAATATAATTCTTTTCTGATGAGTCAAATTTTATCTTGAATCACAACATATCCATTTTACACTATAATGTAACACTATAATGTAACGCCATACTATGAAAAGGTGCAGTAAAATTTACAAGTTAGACAAGATTGCCACTGAATAATTGTTTATTGTTCAATGTTTACATATATATATATATTACATTGGTGTTCACTTTTGTACAATGTTTGATTTCTCCTCTCAGGTGTAATCGCCATATAATTACCACCACCAGTCACCCGTGAACCATCACCATAGTCTCTTGTGTTCTTCCCTCCCCCTCCCCTGCTGTATGTCTCTGATTTATAGTCTGCCTGCTAGTTTTGTCTTTTTATTTTCCTGACTCCATGTATGGATTCCCTACGTTCCTCCTATAAGTGAAACCATCTGATATTTTCCTTTTTCCTTCTGACTTAGTTCACTGAACATAATCCCTTCCAGATCCGTCCATGTTGCTGCCAAAGGTATGAATTTATCTTTTTGATCACTGAATAGTATTCCATTGTGTATATATGCCACATCTTCTTGATTCAGTCATTTGTTTTTGGGGCATTTAGGTTGTTTCTGTATTTTAGCTATTGTAAAGAGTGCTGCAACAAACATAGGAGTGCCAGTTTCCTTTCAAATGAATTTTTGTGTCCTTTGTGTAGATTCCTAGGGGTGGAATTGCTGGGCCATACGGTAGCTCCATTTTTGCTAGTCTGAGGGTCCTCCGCACAGCTTTCCATAGTGGTCAGAGCAGTTTACATTCTCACCAGCAGTGTAGGAGGGTTCCTTTTTCTCCACATCCTCGCCAGCATTTGTTCTTGCCAGTTTTTCAAATATGGACCATTCGTACTGCTGTGAGGTGGTATTTCATTTGTGGTTTTGATTTGCATTTCCCTGATTATAAGGGATGCTGAAAATTTTTCACATACCTGTTGGCCATTTGCATTTCCTCTCTGGAGAAGTGTCTTTTAGTTCTTCTGCCTATTTTTTGACTGGATTGTTCTCTTTGTTTCTATTGAGTCCGGGGGCATTTGGGTTGTTTCCAAAGCTTAGCTATTGTAAAGAGTGCTGCTATAAACATAGGGGTGCAGGTGCTCTTTGGAATTGATGTTTCTGTGTCCTTTGGGTAAATACCTAGGAGTGGAATTGCTGCATCATATGGAAGCTCTATGTTTAGTAGGACAAGAAATCTCCACACAGCTTTCCACAGTGGTTGGACCAGTTTGCACTCCACCAGCAATGTAAGAGAGTTCCTTTTTCACCACATACTCGCCAACATTTGTTGTTACTTGTCTTTTTGGTATGTGCCATTCTTACTGGTTTAAGGTGGTATCTCAATGAGGTTTTGATTTGCATTTCCCAGATTACAAGTGAACCTTTTTTCATACGTCTGTTGGCCATTTGCATTTCCTCTTCAGAGAAGTTTCTTCTAAGCTCTTCTGCCCATTTTTTGACTGGATTATTTTCTTTGTTCTGGTTGAGTCTCTCCAGCTCTTTGCAGATTTTTGTGATCAGTCCTTTATCATTAGGGTTGTGGTCAAAAATGTTCTCCCAGTCAGTGGGGTTTCTCTTTGTTTTTGTTATTGTCTCTTTTGCTGTGCAGAAGCTCTTTAATTTGATGTAGTCCCAGATGTTTATCTTTGCCTTCACTATCACTGCTTTGGGTGATGTGTCTGTAAAGATGTCTTTGAGCAACATATAATGTAGTGTTTTGCTTATATTTCCTTCTATGTATTTTATGGTTTCAGGTCTTATGTCTAGTTCTTTAATCCATTTTGAGTTGGTTTTTGTGTATGGTGTGAGGTAGTGATCAAGCTTCATTCTTTTGCATGTAGCAACCCAGTTTTCCCAGCACCATTTATTGAACAAACTTTCTTTGCTCCTATGCATATTCTTTGCTCCTTTGTCAAAGATTAGTTGACCATAAATCTGTGGGTTTATTTCTGGAATTTCTATTTAATTCCATTGGTCTGTGTGTCTGTTCTTGTCCCAATACCATGCAGTTTTGATGATTATGGCTTTGTAGTATAGTTTGAAGTCTGGGCATGTGATGCCTCCATTTCCTTCTTTTTTTTTCAGGAGAGCTTTCGTTATTCAGGGTTTTTGGTGATTCCATATGATTTTCATCAATAATTGTTCTACTTCTTTGAAGAATGACATTGAAATTTTTATTGGAATAGTATTGAATCCATATATTGCTTTTGGTAGGATGGCCACTTTAATAATGTTTATTCTTCCAGTCTATGAGCAGGGGATGCCTTTCCATTTCTTTCTATCTTCTTCTATTTCTTTTAACAGTGTTTTATAGTTTTCTTTGTATAGGTCCTTTACCTCTTTTGTTAGATTTATTCCCACTTATTTGATTTTTTTTTTGTTTTGATAACAAAAAGGATGTTTTTTTTTTTGATTTCTTCTTCTTCAGATTTATTGTTTATATGTAGGAAGGCCACTGACTTTTACGTGTTGATTTTGTATCCTGCCACTTTACTGAACTGATTGACGAGTTGAATTAGTTTTTCTGTGGAGTTTTTGGGGTTCTTTATGCATATTATAATATCATCTGAAAATAGTGATAGTTTGACTTCTTCTTTTCTTATTTGGATTCCTTGTATGTCTTTCTCTTGACTTATTGCTCTGGCTAGGACTTCCAGTATTATATTGAAAAGCAGTGGTGAGAGTGGACATCCTTGTCTTGTTCCAGATCTTAATGGAAATGCTTTCAGCTTTTCACCATTGAGAATGATACTGGCTGTTGGCTTGTGATATATGGCCTTTATGATGTTGAGGTATGTTCCTTGTATCCCAAGAATTTCAAGGGCTTTTATCAGGAATGGGTGTTGCCCTTCGTCGAAAGCTTTCTTGGCATCTATTGATATTATCCTATGGAAGAACAAACTGTTTTATATTTGTAAGTAGGGAATCTAGCAAGACCATGGAAAACCGCCTACTTTTGGATATAGTTACTTCTGACTTCAAAACAAACACTTACAATCAACTGTGATACCATAAGTAAAAGTTCCTTTAAACTATGAAATAACATCTAAAATATCATATTGGGCCTTAGAGGATATAGAGGATATTAATAGGAGGATGTGTGACAAAGGGAGAGAACAAGAACCAGCATTTTCTAGGCCAATAATGCTAATTACTTAAAAAAAAAACATAACCTATATTATACAACCCTGGGCTTTGTCACTCTTTACCCGTTTGAATGTACTTCATGTTAGATGGCCCACTTAATGAATTCTATTACTGTCAGATTGCCTGGGATGGAAAAGTTTTCTTCCTGATAGTTGAAATTGCTATCTTACGACAGAAGCAGTTTCCTTTTTATGCTTGACTTTAGAAAGACAGCAATTTTTTACCAGATGATAAATGAGGTTTTAAATAGTCAGGATTGGGCCTCCCCTGGTGGCACAGTAGTTGAGTGCTGGGCTACAAAGCTGCCCGCAGCCTCTGCAGTGCCGGTTCGATCCCCAGCCACAAGCGAGGGTCCCACATGGCATGCAGACATCTCCTGCCGCACCCGCTGCTCCCCTCAGCAATATACTTTGTCAGTCTGCCTGTTCTGTTCCCTGCTCTGGCTCTGGTGAATCCTCTCACCCTCCTGCGCTTCTGACTGTACCCAGAGCTTGTATAAATAAATAAATAAATCTTAAAAATATAAAATAAAATAAATAGGCAGGATTGAAAAGACCCATAAAATACAAATCCCTTTCCCTTTCACCATCCTTCTGATTCCTCATATATCTGATTCCTCATAGAAACTTCTCATCACAACACTCATTCTATTTGAGTGCCCATTCATTTTCTTCTCTGAATATTCAACTTAAGTTTAGTGCTGCTGGGCCTCCTTGATGGTGCAGGAGGTTGAGTGCAGCACTGTGAAGCAATCTGCAGCCTTAGCAGTACGGTTTGATCCCGGCCGGCCGGCGAGATACCCACATGACAAGGCAGACCTCTCCTGTCTCGGCTGCTGCTCCCCTCAGCAGTGTGTTTCAGTCAGTCTGCCTGTTCTGTTCCCCACTCTGTCTGTGGTGAATTCTCTCACCCTCCTTCATATCTGGACTGTACCCCGGTCCTTGTATGCATGAATAAATAAATCTTTGAAAAAAAAAAGTTTATTGCTGCTATCTACACGAGGTAAATGAGAACAGGCCATGGTCTGAAGTCCTTGTAAATTCATGTACACAGCAAAATATAACTACACTTATGAAGACTCTGACCAAGGGGTTCTCACTAATTCACACTCACAAAAGCATCACACAAAAGTCCTGGGGTCAAAGTTCTATGTGAAAAGGCACAAATTTAGATTACTTTGGGTCATGATGAAATCTGACTGTTTACTCTGTGACAAAAGATGTTTTTAGTGTAGTAGAGATTTTTCACAGCACAGTTTATTTGGGGATGGGCATCAGAACCACCTGAGGGGCTTTTTCTTAGTTTGATTCACCTTCATAGCCAGGTATCCAACTTTGAGAGGCTGTCTCAGGGAGGCACAGATTGTTCTGATGCCCAACAACTATCCACACAAATACTTGTGTGCCTGGTATGTACAAGCAGATGTTTTTCTAGGGATACTTAGGGACTCAATCAACAGGCAATTCCAGAGACCAATCAAGAAGAATTTTTTTTTTCTTTCAATGGCAGTGACAAACATTGCAATGACAGGAATATAGTAGTAAATGCTGACTGGAGAAATAGGGGCAGTTCCTTAACATGAATGACACTGAATTGGGCCTTAGAGGATATTGAGGATATTAATAGGAGGATGTGTGACAAAGGGAGAGAACAAGAGCATGAGGATGAAGAACAAGCTTTGGAGGAGACAAAGTTATTAATACACCATGAAAAGCAGGTGCTCCCAGAGTTCTAACATTTAAATAGAAAGCAGAACAAAATAATAATACAACATGGCTCTCCTACCACAGAGGAGTTTGTGGGAGACAAAATACGCAGAGAAGATAGAATTAGGTTATCAAGGACCATGAACTTCATGCTGTGATACCTATAAGAACATGTACTTGAGCAAAAAAGACATGCTCAGATCAATATTTAGAAAGATGATACTAATGGATGACTGCAGTAGGGGGAGAATGAGAACACAGAGACCACCTTGGAAATTTCAAAAGAATCTACCAAGAGACAATGCAAGCCTGAATTAGGATGCTGGAAATGTAAAGGAAGGGATATATTTCATGCTCATCAGAGGTACGATAAGGAGTCATTGAGGAAATGACAGTGACATCTAAGGTGACTACAAATACCCAGCACAATGCTCGGCAAGTGCTCAGGAAATAGTTGTTGGATAAATTTAGCAAGATATGTGAAGGTGACCCTTGACATATGTTACAGCAGAAGAGTAGGTAAGGTTTGAGAGGTAGGTGGAGTTTAGTGAGTAGTTGTATGGAGATGAAAGCAGATTAGAGCTGGGTGGTGAAGTGGGTAGAAAAGATCTATTAACTTGAAAGAAAAATAAGGTAGACAAAATTAGTTAGGAAGTGGGAAGAGCAGGCTAATGAAGGAACCAATGAACAGAGAGAATCTGAAGAGATGAAGAAGAATGTTAATTATGGAGTCTCTTCAGCAAAGCAGAACAAAATACACGTGTATAGGTGCTGTATGGAATTGTGTAATTCTTCTTAATTGCACAAGTAGATTAAGCCAGTGTTTTATTTTCTTTCATACCCTAGCTTCCCTCTCAACTCTACCCCTCCATAACTCACAGATTTTCATTTATTTGAGCCTCAACAAAAACCTTTGTTTTCACCTCTAGTACATACTCCATGCCTGGAATCATAGTATGTTGTTTATTCTAAGGGGGCTACAGAACACTAGGTTAAGCAAAACAGATGATCCTAACCAAATCCACCCAAACACTTAAAGCCGGTGCTCCCAAATTTCTAACATTTAAAATGAATGCCCCATGTTCACTAATGCCACTGAAACACTATAGAATCTTATGAACCCTAAGGTACCAAATCAATTTGGCCATTGAATTACTGCCACTTTCCAAAGTTGCAAACCCTGATGGTATTCACATGTTAATCTCTCTGTGTTGCTGGGATAAACAATCTATGCTTTCTGTATCCCTGTTTTCCCTATAAGATAAAACTAGACTGGACATTGAGTTATAAGTTCTTTTCCAGCTCAGAAATTAATTATAGCATAATCTATATAGCTATTAAACAATTTATATAACTTCACCTTGTTTCAACTCACTAAATGGTAGTCAAACAAACAAGCAAACAAACAAAACCCCAAAAGACTGATAGCTACACATCACCTTATAGAAAAACAAGTGTGTATGTGTGTGACTCCTCTATTCTTTTAAACCATTGAGATTTCAACATTCACTTTCAATGTTAAGTTGCTTGGGATTGCTTGGTATACTCCATGAGCAAAGTTTCTTAAAATGCATGCTTATGCCATCTCTGGAATGGGCTATCCCTCCATCTTGAATGCATCTTTTAAGTGGAAGTTAATTTCAGAAGCTTCCATTTTGCTGTATGTTTTAAAAACAAGGATAACATACACAGTGTCCTAAACCAATGTTACCTTAATTAAAACAAATATTAAAAAAGAAAACAGCACAACTGTTTTTTTGTTCAACAATAGTTTCATCCAAAATAGGATCTCCCAAAGCAGTTCTGGGTCTACGAATGGATATGATCAAAGGTGACAAGAATGACCCAAAATCTACAAAGAACCTAAGAGAAAATGATTTCCAAAAATTACAGCAAATGGGCCTCCCTGGTGGCACAAGGGGTTAAGTCTCAGCACTATGAAACCATCAGCAGCCACTGCAGCAAGAGTAGGATCCCTGGCCAGGGAGCTAACCCACATGGCGCAGCAGACCTCTCCTGTCTCGCCCGCTGCTCTCCTCAGCAGTGTAGTCAGTAGATTAGCCTGTTCTGCTCCCCACTCTGTCTGTGGTGAATCTTTTCACCACCACCCCCACCCCGCAACTCTGGCCTACACCCCAGTTATTGTATGCATAAATAAATAAAATAAATCTTTAAAAAATTACAGCAAATGTTCCAGTTGTCATATGAATTGACACTACTTTAAGTGATGACCTAACAATGAGATAATCTTACAGGTTTACCAAAAAAAAAAAAAAAAAAGGGAGAGGGGTGGGAGGTGCAGGGAATCCTAATTTTAAACATAGGTCGATCGATAGTCACCTTGAAAATATACTATGCAAAAATGAATAATGATGTAAGAAAAGAAGTAAGTTTAATAAAAACAAACATATGTGGGACTACTGGTTCTGTCTTTCTTTTGTCTGTCCTGCTTCTGTTACTCCCTTTTATAATTCCCAGCAATAGGACATCAAATCTTTTCAAATTCTGGTAGGGAAGAGAAATAGGTAGAGATAAGTTCCAGGTAAGCTACATCTGCTCAGATCTATACAGTTTTTTCACTCTCAATTTCTTGCTACTACTTGGTAAGTTGAAAAATAAAAATGAATGGTCTTGCCAAGTAAAACAGACTTGTGTGGAAACAGTGACTTTGTGTTTGCCTATTCTAAAAGGTTTATCCCCATGTATGAGGGGAGGGATTTACGTGAAAGAGGGTGGTGTAATTTGCAAAGATGTAAGGTGGACAAAACAGGACAGTACTCTTTATCTATGCATGTAAGGCTATACCAAAAAAAAAAAAAAAAAGGCTAGCATCTATAAGAGCAAATAGGAATGAGTTGAATCTAGCTACAATGTATCCATCCAAGAAGCTGTCCAGGATCTGGGAATATCACCACCTGTGTAAAAGTTCTAGGAGGACAGAGATTGATAATCATTTCACTTCTTGCTCACAAAAGGGACAAGTGAACAGCACTTAGTCATTGACTAATGGAATTCATCTAGAGAGACTTAACAGTGCTCCTTTAATACTCTCCCAATAAATCATAACTCAATTAAAACAATACTATGGTAATTACCACACCCATTAAAGTGCAAGTTCTTTGAGCACCATTACAGTTTTTGAAAAATCATCAGATTCCCTCATTCCTAATTTCTTTTTCACATTTCCCAGCTAGAAATTAAGAAATGCCCTCTAGCCAATAACAACATATCATTATGTACTTGGAAATTTATTTCTCACCTAAAAATAAGGAGATAAACATAGGGGTACATGCAACAAAATAAGCCAGAAAGAAAAAGAAAAATACCAGATGGTCTCACTCATAGCAGGAATTTAGAAAGCCTAAATAAGGGACCAGGAAAATGACTAATTATAGTAAAGTAAAAATCAAAATTAACAAGCAACTATAAACCAGAGACACATTACGGGGGTTGGGGGGGTGGTAGGGAGGGAAGAAGGGATTAGGGTCAAAATAAGGGGGGTGGGAATTGTATGGGGACGATAACCAAGATAAAAATGCATATATACATTGTGCAAAAATGAAAAACTATGCAAAAAATACATAAAATAAAAAAATTAAATATTTAAAAATAAATAAATAATGTATTTAAAATTTTTTAAAAGGAAATAAGACTATTATTCCCTGAATCGCCGACTAGAGAAAAACCTAAGATCTAGTTCTTCTTGGTTACATATTAGCCAAGACTTTTCTGTGCTTCTTTTTCACCTTCCATGAGGTACTGCATACTATGGCTATGAGTTCCAGTTCAAAAGTCACTGCAACCAAGTTAAAAAAAAAAAGAAAGAAAGAAAGAAAACTTCATGAAGGTGTCTGGGAATAATAACTTTCTTTTAACTTCAGGGCCCAATATGGATAACTTAACGTAGGCAAATGGGTGAAACAGAGAGAGGCTACCTGACCATACTTCCTATCTCTGCATCCTAGGAATCCTCAAAGAGGACGCTCCTCTTAATCCTTTTGGTTTTAGGAGAATGGTGGTGGCCCTCTTTATTATTGTTCTTTCTTCTTTTCTTGAACATAAATTGCAAGAGAGGAAAATATCATGCAAAAATCAATCTTTCGGATACTTAAATCGCAAGCCAGTGGAAACATATATTTGAGATCGCATCTGAGAAAATATATCACCATTGCTATCCCAGTGATTTAAAGTCAGAAAAAGACATCACAAAGGCACGAAGCAGAAAAGTACAAAACAGGAACTCTAAAGAAAGTCAAGGTGTAAATTTCACTTCTAAACATTAGTTTCATAATTTTGAATGACTCTTGGTAATAAGAATAGAAAGAACCTAATGGCTCAATTTTCAAAATCTACCTAATGAGGTTCATTGTCTTCATTCCCTGAAATTACAATCCTAGGTTAAGTCATTTTTAACATCTTCCATAAGATAACACATAAGACAGGTAGAGCTGCTGCTATCTATTTACTCTGGAAAGACTTTCTAGGGTGTTCTAGGCCAGATATTGTTGCTCTAATGGCTACCATTATGACATAATGATTACTTCACTAGATTGTCATCCTGAGTTCGTGGTTGACTGTAAACTCGAAATACTGTCTCTCAAAATTGTTTGCAATCATTGATATGATCACATATTCAGCCCCAGGTTCCCTCTCAGTGAGGAATCAGATTATAGCATTTGACATTACAATTCTTGCAGATACCTATTATTGAGCAGACATTCTTCCAAGCCACCTACTTATGGAGTATGTTTTAAATTTGTGGTACTCCTGAGGTTGGCCAAGTGTACTCATTTTTAAAATTTCCTTTCTCTTCAAGCTTCCTCTCATCTCTGGGAGACTGAGTACTGACTTGTAGACCAGTGTGATTTCAGGCTCTTTGTTAAATTTCCTTCTTACCAAATACTGCAATAAATAAGGAAAAAGAGGAGTTACTGTACTGAAAACACAGTTCTTTGACTAAATCCCTTCTTGGGTTCCCCTCCCTGTGCCACCACTAATTTAGCCCACTCCTTCCTCTTAAATTTGAGGAAACTACAGGCCCAAAGAAGTAAAGTGAGTGGCACAGAGAGTAAAAGAAGTAATTCTGGTAGATTTGGAACTGGAAGGGAAGTTCTCTTGAGCCCTGGCCCAAGGCCCCCCAAGGAAAACCTGCAGAAAGAGAAAATTAATGAAGCATTGCATAGCCAGTGTCTTCATAGTAAAGAAGTTGTCAGTATAAATTAATTCAGATAATTTGAGCACAGGGGTGTTAAAATCACAAATAACAGAAAAAACAACAACAACAACATGGTTTTGGTAAGAAACATGAGATTTTTTTTTTTTTCCATGCCAAAGAAACTTCAGAAGCATTAGCGGGGGAGAGAAAAAAAGCTTGCTTCTGTGGAACCAAGCTTAGCCAAGGCTTTGCGATTTTGTATATCGCCAGCTTGATATTTTAGTTCTTGCAAAACTGCATTCTGCAGATAGTTTCAACAGTCACAGCCCTCACCCCACTTGTTGAGGTAAAGTCAAACCACCCCCGGCCGCCAATGAGGGTGGTCTTATCCATAAACGGGGCTGCATCTCTACCCGTCCAATCAGCTTAAGACTATAACCACGCGTTCCAAAATGCACTCTAGTAGCCAATGGGTGACAACCAGCATGATTTGATTTTTGAACCAGTCTGTAACCTTATAAAAACCCCTGCTTCCCTTGTTCAGGGCTCTCAATCTCTGCCGCTGCGTCGGTGCGTGTCGTGAGCCTGGACTCGAGCCCATAATAAACTCCTTTGTGTTCTTGCATCGGCTGTCCGTGTGTCCTTGGGGGCTGCACTTTTCGACGCTGGGCACAATATTTTGGGGACTCGTCCGGGATCGGCGAGTGCAGGCCCCAACTACCGAGCAACCGAAAGGAGTCATAAAGCCCTCGGGTGAGTGCCAGCACTTGCCCAGGTAAGATTTGTTTCTGTCTGCAGACCTGTGTTTGTACTCAGTACCTGTATCTTTTGTACTCTGTACCTGTGAAAACTGTAATTGTTTGCAAACCTGAAAATCTGTTTTGTAGCCGGGTAAGGCTTAAGTGAATGCACTGGCAGGCCTCTGGCATGGACTGTGGGAGACGTCCCCGGGCCAACTGTTAGGAAGTCCTCACCCTTTGTGGGGGAGCAGATTCCCCTTTTTGGGGCCTTTTGAAAAATTAGTTTTTAGTCTGTTTATTGCGTCAGTAGCTACTGTAATTCTAGCATTTGTCCTCATGGGTCAATCGCCATCTACCCCTCTATCTGTGGTTTTACAGCACTTTAAAGATATCAGGTCCAGAGGGTCAGACCCCAGTGTGGAGATAAAAAAAAAAAAATCACCTCTAATCAACTTTTGTTCCTCGGATGGGCACAGTTCAGAGTTGGTTGGCCTCCGGAGGGAACTTTTGATTTGCAGATTGTCCATCGTGTGAAGGAGATCATCACCGTGAAGGAAAATTTGGACATCCTGACCAACTTCCGTACATCTTAGTCTGGCAAGATCTAGTCCAGAACCCCCCTGCTTGGTTAAAACCATTTTTGTCGTTACAGGCACAACCCATACTGCCAGCCAAACTGCTTGGTTCACACCCCAACGCCCCGCCGGCACCTGCAGTTTTCCAAGACTCTACCCCAGAGGAACTCCTTTTTCCACCACCCTATCATGACCCTCGGAATAACCCCCCCCCAACCCGTGCTGGTTGGACATCCTCCTCCTCCCTCGGAGACAGGCGGGGCTCGTGGACAGGGTCCAGCCGCGGGCACCCGCTCAGTGAGAGCAGCTTCCCCGGATTCCACCATACTGCCCCTGCGTGTGGCAGGATCGCCCGGTGAACAGGGCAATCAGCCCATGCACTACTGGCCGTTCACGACCACTGACCTCTATAACTGGAGAGAGCAGAACGCACGTTTCTCTGACAACCTTTGAGATCTTGTTAGTCTCCTAGACACTATTCTATTTACTCATCAGCCCACCTGGGATGATTGCCAACAGCTCTTGCAGGTCCTCTTTACCACTGAGGAGCAAGATCACATACATATGGCCACCAGGAAGTTAGTACCTGGAGAAGATGGCGCACCCACCACAAACGCGGCCCACATAGACTTAATGTTTCCCTTGACCCGACCTAACTGGGATTTTAACCAGGCTGAAGGTAAGGAGAGACTCCGGGTGTACCGCCAGACTCTAATGGCAGGGTTGTGCGCGGCAGCCCGCAAACCCACCAGTTTGGCCAAGGTAGGGGATGTACAGCAGGGAAGGGAGGAGACCCCCACAGCTTTTCTATAGAGAGTGCCTCATGAAAGCTTTCTGGCAGTATACTCCTATGGATCCGGAGGCAGCAGAAAACAGGGCCACAGTGGTAATGGCCTTTGTCAACCAGGCGGCTCACGATATTAAACAAAAATTGCAGAGAATAGATAGAATAGGAGAGAAATCTATTTGAGATCTCATTGAAGTGGCAGAAAGGGTGTACAACTGCTGCGAAACTCCTGAACAAAGAGAGGACCGCATCCGCCAGGAAGAACGAAAGGTGAGAACAGCTGAAAGCGCACGCCAGACTCGGGACATGGCCCAGATCCTGTTCACCGTCACTCAAAAGGACGACCTGGGTAAGCACACCTCCCCCATCTCCCCGGCTTCTCAGGGGCACACAGGGCCCTACAGCCTGATCAATGTGCATACTGCACGCAGAGATGGGCCAGAGACTGTCCAAGAAAACGGGGGATAACACCAAACAATCCCATTGCTTCAGACACTCCTGTCCTGGTGCTCGGGAGCACAGGGGATGACAGCGACTAGGGCCGTCAGGACGCGACCCTCCCTGAGCCCAGGCTAACCTTAAAAGTGGAGGGAAGACCCGTTAATTTCCCTGTGGACACGGGAGCGCAGCATTCAGTTCTCACCAAACCCTTGGGTAAACTGTCCAGCAGAACAGCGTGGGTGCGAGGGGCTACGGGATGCAAGCAGTATCCTTGGACCACAAAAAGGTCCATAGACTTGGGTAAAGGTCGGGTCTCACACACCTTTGTTGTAATCCCTGAATGCCCATACCCGTTAATTGGAAGAGATCTTTAAACCAAAGAAGGAGCGCAAATCTTGTATGGACAGGAAGGTGTCGAAATTAAAGACTAAGGGTTCTCCCCTGCATGTCCTCACTGTTTCCCTTCAAGATGAGTACCATCTGTTGTTGGCACCAGACCACCCACCCCTTCCTGCACGGTAGATGAAGTCTTTCACGAATGTTTGGGCAGAAACCGCAGGGGTTGGCCTGGAGTCCCACCGACCACCCATTATAGTCCAGCTAAAGGCGGGGGCTGAACCCATTCGGGTAAAACAGTACCCTATGTCTGCAGAAGCCAGGTCAGGAATAACGCCTCATCTTCAGAGGCTACTGGACAGTGGTATCCTTAAAACATGTCATTCTCTTAGGGGGCGGAGCAACATGGCGGCGAGGAGACGCTGCGAGTAAGATCTCCCATTAAAAAAAGTGAATAGGGAGGAAAAGCAGCAGGTCCCAGTGAGAACTGGGACACGGAAGATAAACGGGTGACGCCAGCGAACTGCCCGAAGAAGAAAGTGGCCATAAAAGAGGACTAGAAGGGAGGGAAGGGCAGAACCCTGCTCCCCTCCCCCGCCCACAGAGGCGGCACTCTCCGACCGGCAGAGAGGAGGAAACAACAAACCAAAACGGCCCACAAGAACAAACGACGCAGCAAGCGGGACTGTGAGCAGAAAGGAACTATTGCAGCCACCACACCCCGTGAACGGGAGCTGAGGCGAACCCTGCAGGATCCGCCGCTGCGGTGAGCGAACGGCTCCGGGCGCCATTAGAGAAGAACAAAGACCCCGGGAGACGCGCACACAGCCCGGGCTGCCGGTAAGCTGGCGCGGAAACGCGGCGTGCTCCGCGCGCTTGAAAAGCAAGTGCAGACCAGGATCGCGGCTGCCCAGGTCCCCGCGCCTGCGACCTAGGCTTGCGGGGAGACGACCTAGGCTTGCGGGGAGACGCACGGAGGTCCTCACTGAGGTGACGGTCCCTCCCTGAGTGAGCAGGAACCAGGCGCCCAGGCACGGGAGCTGCGCAAAAGGCGCCATTCCCGCGCCACTGAACTGGGCTGCAGCCCGCGTCCTGGAACTGAGGGCTTTGAACTGAGACCCAGGGCACGAAAATTCGGGGCGTGGTTTCTCCACGACGGTGGGGCACAAGGCAGACACAGCACCCCAAAGCTGTTGAGGTGTACCCTACCATTCCCGCTCTGTTCTCTGTCCCACGGGGTGGGGGGAGGCGAAAAACAGCCCCCCAAGGACAATAGGAGAGATCTCTGGCGCCACCTAGCGACCAGGAAAAAAAAAGTCACTAACACCCTATAAAACAGGACATTTCTTAAGACTGCTTGAAAGGGCAGAAGGTTTCTGGAGGACCCAGTGGCCAGCCGGGAAGTTATTCCACGCCAGGCCCCTTCCGACCAGCAGTCTGAGCCCACAGAGGGAGCAGGCAAGCACGTCCGGGGCAGACCGGGTGCGCAGAAGAGTGTGCCTGAAACCGGAGGCGCAGGGACTGCATCCCGCTTCGCCATTTGAGAACAGGGATATTTCTTCAGTAAAAACTGCCTAAAACCAGCAGAAAGCTCCCCCAGAAGACAGAGATGGCTCCTGGAAGAGCCAGAGGGGAGCGGAGAAGTTCACCCAAGATGTCAGTCAGTCCGAGCAACACAGTGTCCCAACGCATACGACAAATTAGAAAACAGACAGTAGGGAGTAGAAGAACCACACGCAACCTAACAACTCCTCAGGAAAGAAGCACACCACAAAAAGAAAACCACTCCCCAGATTGCAACGACAGCAACTTGGAAGAACTTCTGAGCCTTCCAGAAAGAGAATTTAAAATGCCATGATTAAAAAGTGATAGATCAGAAGAAGGAAATTGAGTCCCTAAAGAGGGAAGTAAAAGAAATGCAAGAGATCAAAGAATTAATGGAGGAACTAAAGAACTCCGGGAAAAGCAAGGAAAGCAGAATAGATGAAATGGAAGAACGAATAAGTTCTCTTGAAGACACAGAAATAAAAAGAACCAAAACAGAAAAGGAAAGAGAAGTACGAAGGAAAAAGAATGAAGAAAGACTTCGGGAACTATCTGACTCCATGAGGAAGGAAATATAAGTGTTATAGGAATTCCAGAAGGAGAGGAGAGAGATGTAGGAACAGAGAAAATATTCATGGATATAATTGAAGAGAACTTCCCAAATGAGAAGAAGGAGCTGAAAATTGATATACAAAAAGCAAGAAGAACACCAAACTTCCACGATGAAAGGAAAAACACAGCAAGACACATAATAGTAAAGCTCCCAAGAATCCAGGACAAGGAAAAAATAATGAAGCTGACAAGAGGGAAGAAACAGATAACATTCAAAGGAAAACCAATCAGGCTGACATCAGACTTCTCTGAAAGAAACACTACGGGCAAGGAGAGAGTGGAGGGACATAGTCAACAGACTCCAAGAAAACAGATGCCAACCAAGAATACTCTATCCCGCAAAGCTCTCTTTCCTCCATGAGAAAGAATATGGACCTTCCCAGACAAAGAGAAACTCCGGAATTTCATTGCGACTAACCCCCACTCCAAAAAATACTACAAGGAATCCTAAAGCCAGAACCTCAGAGGACGAATAACAACGAAAGAGACCAAAAAAAAAAAAAGTTATTAAAAGAATAAATAAATAAAATCAAAGGAAAGACAAACATAATGGCAAATACAGATGCTAACATATCAATATTAACTCTAAATGTAAATGGACTAAAACTCTTCAATAAAAAGACACAGAGTTGCAGCCTGGATTAAGAAACAAAACCCAACCTTTTGCTGTCTCCAGGAAACACATTTAGCTACAAAAGATAAAAATAGGCTCAAAGTCAAAGGATGGAAAACAATCCTACAAGCAAATGGGCCAAAAAAGAAAGCAGGAACAGCTATACTTATATCAGATAAAACAGACTTCAAACTCAAAAAAATAAAAAGAGACCCCAATGGTCACTACATTATGATTAAGGGGACAATACTTCAAGAAGAAATAACACTCATTAACATATACTCACCAAACGAAAGAGCACCAAAATATATCAGACAACTGTTGTCCTCTCTGAAAACAGACATCAGAGAAAACACATATGTAGTGGGAGACTTCAACACACCACTATCAACAATGGATAGATCAACAAGACAAAAAATAAAGAAACTAAAGCTCTAAATAAGGACCTAGAGCATTTGGGCTTACAGACATCTATAGAACACTAAAACCCAAAAAAAAAACGGAGTACACATTTTTCTCAAGCGCACACGGATCATTCTCCAGGATCAGACATACTGGGGCACAAGACAAACATCAACAGATACACCAAGATTGAAATCATACCAACCATCTTTCTGACCACGAAGGCATCAAACTAGAAATAAATCATAAAAAGAAGGCAAGGAACTATCCTACCTCATGGGAGACTAAAAGCCACACTACTGGAAGACTACTGGACAACGAGGAGATCAAAGAAGAAATTAAAAATTCTTTGAATTGAATGACAAGGAGACACAATCCTAAATGTATGGGATGCAGCAAAGCAGTAATAGAGTAAATATATAGCAATAAAGCTCACATCAAAAAACAAGAAAGAACCTCAAAGAACAACCTAATCTCGAAGCTCAAGATCTAGAAAAAGAACAACAAAAACCCCAAATCCAGTAGAAGAAAAGAAATAATAAAACCCAAGCAGAAATAAGAGTAATTGAAACTAAAAAAACAATCCAAAGAGATCAAT
>NW_023601543.1:53099284-53234378 GCF_014898055.3 Talpa occidentalis
CACACACACACACACACGTGGACTTCTAGTGAGTCTGAACCTGGGACACGATGGGGAGGGAAATCAGACATGGGGACTGTCATGTCCAGCATGCAGTAAATCTTTATTATCTTAGTGCTCATTATATACTATTTTAATTGTAGCAGGGGTAACATCAAAGCATACCACATAATGATAACATGTATGAATGATTAGTCTATTTTCTTACTATTATCTATTTACTTCAGACAGTAGGGTGCCGGGCGGTTAGTTCTCACACACGTAATCTTATCACCTCCTAGCCAGAGCCTGGGAAGTTCGCTCATTATTTTGTTATTGTCAAACTGTGGAGATGTACGCAGTTCACTTCCAGGCTCTCAACACCAAGTCCTGTCACCCAGAGGTTTTCCTCCGAGACGCATGTGTTTTCACATGCCTTAGGGACTCAGGTCAAGGCCCTTCTGCTCACTGCGCAGGGTCTCTCCATTTTGTTATTCTCAGACTGTGGAGATGTATGAAGCCTGACTCCATGCAGGTCACTTTCCAGGCTCTCAACACCAAGTCCTGTCGCTCAGAGGTTTTCCTCCGAGACACATGTGTTTTCACATGCCCTAGGGACTCGGGTCAAGGCCCTTCTGCTCACTACGCGGGGTGGCCGCCTCCAACATCTCCCCCTTTTGTCTTTAATAATTCAAGCATCAATTTAGCAGAGTCGAACCGGAGGCTTGTCCGTCGTCGGAGGCAGTAATACCCTATTCCAAACAACAAAGCACATATTAGTATCGCTATAATTCCACTACCAATACTATGAGTCAGACTTTGAGCAAATGAACGAGGGTCCATGCCCTGTAGAGCATTGGCAATACCCTCAGCCAATCCATTAATAGAATTTGTAGGCAGTTCTTTAGAAAAGTATTGAAGTACTTGATTTTGCAAAGACTTTACATCCAAAGACAAATTACCATGAACACAGTTAAGATGATGTTGAATCTGAGACCAGGAAGTAGAAACATTATTAAATTGCACAGGAGTTACACAATAAGTACTAACATTCCAATCACAATGTAACATAATTTGTTGTTGCACAGCTACAAATTGATCACCCAGCCATTGAACAGTCTGTTGTAACTCCCCCACCCGCTCTTGTAAATCTTCATCAATGCGGACTTGTTGTTGCCAGAGGAGTCGAGATTCAGGAGACCAGTTAGCAACAAAGTCATGAGTCTGTACTGCAGTATGAAGTGCCGCTCCTGCAACCGCTGCCGTGGTTGTGATTGCAATCAGTCTAAGTATGGCAAGCACAAGCCATCTCACAAAACGTCGAGTGTGGGGAGGAGTTTCCCAGTCACCATAAGTAATGTCCCAGTCACTGGACACTCCTCCCAGGGTCGGGTCAGGTTCACAGGCAGCCACAAATGTGTTCTAGCTTTTAACACAATGAGAGAGTGTCAGCTAATATTAAACTTAGCCGATGAGTTAACACAGGAGTATAAAGAGCAGTCATTACATGTTACAGTTTTAACTTTTTCATCAAAGGAAACAGTGCCAATAGCTATTACAAAAGGGAATCGAACACAAGCTTGTATATAGAAACTGGTATTATATACAAAGTGATAATGAGACATAGAATGTGATGTTCCCGAGAAGTTGCCTTTCCAAAATTGCATAGGTGTGGTGGCGACTATTAGCTTCCAAAAGTCCCATTGTTCAGGTCCCCACCATCCAGAAGCAAGCGACAAGCGAGGTCTCAGGGGTGCCATGCCTCCATCATGCCAAGCCATGAGTCCATATTAGTTCCTCTTTCACAGTCCCGTTCTTTGACACATTCCAAACTGCACTTGTAACATAATCACAAACGCAGAGGCGCACGTGATAACTGCCACCATAGCAAGGAACATATTTTCCGGGTTAATTGGAGCTCCCTGGTTGAGAACTTGTTCACCGTGATTGCCGAGTGCCTTGACGCTGCCCCATGTAATGGGTGCAACAGGACTATTGGTGGCCTTCCTTTTTCTTTCCATTGAAAGACGGGCCATGCCTTGGATCAATGGCTTCTGTGTCTCCCATAGTAGTGGCTGAGAAGTGACCGGAGGGTCTCTCATGGTGTTGTCGTCCAGAGTCTGAGGTGGTCTCTTGGATGGCCCGGATCCGGGGCCGGACAAGCCGAAGAGGTGTCCAAATTGTTTCACAGGATCCATCTAAAATGACAGAAGCATAGCCTTTTCCCTTTAAAATCATCACCCCCGCCTCCCTCTCATTTGTTCCTGGGGTTTTCACCCATACTGGTTCTTGCACACTGCATGCTGGTTGAGTAGCAAAATGCTTACTGCTGCGTGTTACGGGGTCCCACTGTGGTAAATTCAGAAAGTTTAAAGTAAAAAGAGCTGATAACAGGGTTTCTTGTATCCAGCACTGTCGTCCTCCCTGTGCTCCCCCTTTTCTGTTAATAATTAAAGAGGAAAGCAATGTTTTTAAAGTACGATAAGAACGTTCAACAACAGCTTGGCTTCGAGGATTGTAAGGAATACCTGTAAGATGAAGAATCTGCCATTCCCTGCAAAAATTAAACGATGAGAAGTGTAAGAAGGACCATTGTCTGTTTTGAGTTCCGTGGGAAGGCCCATAACAGCAAAGCCAGAAAATAAATGATTTTGAACATGAACAAAGGCTTCCCCTGACTGGGCTGTTGCCCACAAAAACCCTGAAAAGGTATCAATAGTAACATGTAAATATGATAAAGGGTGAAAAGCTGGGGAATGGGTGGCATCCATCTGCCAGATCTGATTAGGGCACAAACCGCGTGGGTTACTTCCAGCTGGAGAGGTCCGGCATAGCTATGGTGCGCAGGCAGAACATCTCTGGAGGATACAACGAGCTTGATGTAAAGGAATATGATAGGCAGAATGTAACCGAAAAGCAATGGAGTGTAGAACAGCATGCTCTTCTTCTGGGGAAGAAAACACGGGAAAAATTTGTTTGGCTAATGCATCAGCTGTTTCATTGCCTCGAGATAGAGGTCCAGGGAGGCCAGAATGTGCATGAATATGTGCAATATGGAGAGGATAATCATAAGATCGCAGCGCTGATCGAAGCTGCTGTAACAAGGAGGCAAGAACAGGGTGTTTAAAATGTAAAGTACCTGTAACAAGACGAGGAACCAATTGGGCAACATATGAAGAGTCAGTAATAGTGTTAGCTGGGCCAGGAGGCAGTTGCTGCAAAAGATGAAATATAGCAAATAATTCAACTTGTTGAGCCGATGAATAAGAGGTGTGGACTGAAAATTGAATTTGTGGTCCCACAGCAGCTGCAATACCGGAAGAAGAGCCATCTACAAAATAAACAGGAGGTCCAGGTATAGGCTCCAGAACAACAGTATCAGAAATTATCCATTTTGTAGACTTGAGAAAATCCCATAACTTTCCAGCAGGGTAGTGACATCCAATGTAATTAGGATAATTGGCCAATGCAAGCTGCAGTGTATCTGACAAGGGAAAAATCCGTTGAAATCAAGAGGAAGAAAATGGCAGAATAACAACAGAGGGGTCAAAGCCCCAAATGAGTTCAATATATGGAGTTACAATTTGAGAATTTGAGTTTTTAATATATATCCATTCCAGTGGCTTGTCCTGTTGTGCAATTATTGCTGTAGGACTTTCAGGAGTGCCAAAGATTAATAAATTAAGTGGCAAATCAGGCTGGTATCGATAAACAAACTGTTTTTTAATTTGTTGCTCCACAAAAGAAAGTTGTGCTTGGGCCTCAGGGGTTAAATGCCTAAGGCTTTGTAAATCCGAATCACCCTCAAGCGTTTGAAAAAGATGGGTTAAAGCATAATTAGGAATGCCCAATGTAGGGCGTATCCAGTTAATATCTCCAAGTAACTTTTGAAAATCATTTCAGGTTTTTAAATGTTTTTGTTGCAGTTTCATGCACTGGGGCCACACAGTGTGACGGTCAAGTACGCGGGGTGGCTGCCTCCAACACACACACACACAAAATCAGTTGCCTTCCTATACACCAGAAAGGGGAACTAGAAGAAGAAATTAAGAGAGCCTTTCCATTTATAATCTCTCTCTCCCTCCCCACCCTATCTCCATACATATATACCTACATATATATTTATATATTTATTCATACACAAACACACACACACACACACACACACACACACACACATACCTGGGAATTAATCTGACAAAGGACGTGGAGGACCTATACAAGAAGTAGAAGACATCGTTAAAAGAAATGGGAGAAGACCAAAACAAAACAAAACAAAAAAAACAGAGAGAGATTCTCTGCTCACAGATAGGAAAATTCAACATTGTCAAAATGGCCATCCTACACAGACCAATTTACAGATTCAATGCAAGCCCAATAAAAATCCTAGTGGTAATCATGAAAGAAAGGGAATGAATATTAGTGAAATTCATATGGAACCACAAAAGTTGCCAAAAAGCCCTCCTGACTAAAATGGGGGGAAGTGGTGGTAGGACTCCCCCAGACTCCAAATTATATTATAAAGCCATTCTAATTAAAACAGCATGGTACTGTGGGAAAAGGACACACAGACCAATGGAATAGAATTGAGAGTCCAGAAAAAAACCCACACATTTATGGACAACTTATTTATGAAAAAGGAGCAAAGGAGACACACCAGAACACAGAAAGCCTCTTTGATAAATGATGATGCTGGGACAATTGGACTACCACATGCAAAAGAAAGAAACTAGACCACTCTCTCACGCCATACATGAAAGTGAAATCAAAATGGATAAAAGACTTGGATGTTAGACCTGAAACCATAAAATACACTGAAGAAAACATAGCAAAACACTCCAAGACATGAACTTCAGAAACATCTTTGAGGGCTTATCTCCAGCAACAAGGAAAACAGGGGAGAAAATAAACACCTGAGACTACATCAAACTAAAAAGCTTCTGTATGGTGAAAGAGACAGTGACCAAAAGAGGAAGACACCCTATTGAGTGGAAGAAAATATTTGGACGTCATGTATATGACAAGGGACTGATAATGAAAATCTAGAATGATCTCATATAACTCAACAAAATGAAAACAAATAACCCATTCAAGAAATGAAAACAGAAGAGTTAAAAGGCACATCTCCAAAGAAGACATGCAGATGACCAGAAGGCCCATTAAAAAAAAAAAAAATGTTCATTGTCAGTTGTCATCAGGGAAATACTAACCAAAACTACAATGATATACCACTTCACACCTGTGAGAAAGGCCCATATTAAAACAAACCATCAACCAACCAACCAACCAAACAAAAAAAGAAACAGCAAGTGCTGGCGAGAGGGTGGCGAGGTCTGATGGTTATGTTGACTGGTCCAGACCCTATGGAAGTATGGTCAATGTTCCTGAAAAGACTTTTAGTGGATCTTCCATACAAACCCAGCTATGCCTGTCCTAAGAGTCCACCCAAAGAACATAAAAACACAAATTTGAAAGGAAACCTGCAATCCTATGTTTATTGCAGCACTATTTATAATAGCCAAGATATGGAAAGAAAGACCTAAGGAACTGGAAGCATTTTGAAGGGATCATGCTAAGTGAGATAAGCCAGAAGGAGAAAGATAAATACCAGATGGCGTCACCTGCATGTGTAATATAGGGAAAGCAAACAAAGTGTCAAACACAATCTTCAAAACCAACCCTTGAAAGCTGACCCATAGATCTGAGATATCCAGTAGGGAAGGGGGATGGGTAGAGACAGAGAGAGGGAGAGTGCAATGGACAATGGTGGAGCAGTATGGTGTCCTGTTGGTGGGAGAGCTATGGTGACCACACCTGAGGGGAGAAAACTATACTGTCAAAAAATTACCAAGGATGTAAAACCACGGTACTTCATTATAAAAGACATACATAAATAAGTAAATGTATTAAAAATTTAGTGTTTTGAGAAGTCAATAAAGTTGATAAACTTCTACTCTGATGATCAGGAAGATGAAACGGAAGACATGCATATCAGTGTCAGGGATGAGAGATGAAATTAGTATAGATTAGAGAGAGATTGAAAAGATAAGGGAGGGCCTCCCTGGTGGCGCAAGGGTTAAGACGCAACCTATGAAGCTATCCGCAGCCTCTGCAGCATGAGTTCGATTCCCGACCAGCCAGGGAGCAACCCACATGGTGCAGAAGACCTCTCCTGACTCTCCCGCTGCTCCCCTCAGCAGTGTACTTTGGTCAATCTTCCTGTACTTTGGTCAGTGTTCCTCCCCTCTGTCTCTGGTGAATCCTCTCACCCCCCCACCCCCCCGTGCCTCTGGCCTGTACCCCAGCTCTTGTATGCATAAATAAATAAATCTTTAAAAAAATAAAAAGATAAGGGCATATTATAAAGAACTTCTGTCCATAAATTATGCAATTTAGATTAAGTGGACAAATTCCTTGAAAGGTGCAAGCATCAACACTCACTCAAGAAGAAATATAAGACCTGTATAATCCTATATCTAATAAATAAATTGAATTTATGGTTTCCAGCCATCCCCCAAAGAAAAAGGCCCAGGTAACTTGACCATTGAATTCCACTAAATGTGTAAGGAAGAAATAATGCCATTTCTATAAATTCTTCTATAAAACTAAAGAAGTAAGACTACTTCCCAACTCATTATAATCTTAGGTTATGTAATAATTTCTTGGACATACCACCAGAAGTAATCCATAAAAGGAAAGAATGGTAAATTAGACTGCATCGAAACTAAAACCTTTCTTTATCATTTTTGATTAAATTATTTTGATGAAGGTCCATTGCTTTCCACCAATGTATAAGATTTAGGGGTCTAGGTGCACAACTGTTCAGATGCATGTTACCACGCCACTCCCACCTTCCCCACCACCATCATCACCCTCCCTCTCTGGCAGCCTCAGTTCTGCCGTCAGATTTCTGGGGTTTATTTTGTCTTTCCTTTGCTTTGAAAAACTCCTTATCTTTAGAAAGCATTAAGAGAATGAGAACACAGACTGGGATAAAATAATTGCAAACTTATATATCTTTTTTTTTTTAAAGATTTATTTATTTATTTATACAAGCAAGGGGTACAGTCAGAAGCACGGGAGGGTGAGAGAATTCACCAGAGCCAGAGCGGAGAGCAGAACAGGCAGACTGATGAAATACACTGCTGAGGGGAGCAGCGGGCGGCAGGAGAGGTCTGCGCGCCATGTGGGACCCTCACCAGGCGGCTGGGGATCGAACCGGCGCTGCAGAGGCTGCGGGCAGCTTCGCAACCCAGCGCTCAACCGCTGCGCCACCAGGGGAGGCCCGCAAATTGATACATCTTATAAAGCATTTGCATCCAGAATATTTACAAAACATTTAATAATCAATAATTTAGAAAATGAGCTACCCAATAAACAAATGGGCCAAGGATTTGAACATGTATTTAATCAGGGAAGCTAATAAGTGCAGATAACACATAGGCACATGAAAGTATGCTCTGCATCATTAGGTAATGCAAATCTAAACTTTCTTCCACTGGGGTGGCTACCTATTGCGAGGTTCCATGTATATTAAAATGCAAGAAATAGAATCTGTTGTGATAGAAGACAGGCCACCGTTTACCTGGGTGCGTGGGAGGGGCGAAAGGGGCTGTTGGAGGAGATTACAAAGGAGCATGAGGCAACATCTGGTGGTAAAGGATGTGATCATTATCTTGATTATGATGTGGTTTCACGGGTATATACATATATCAAAACTTGCCAAACATACACTTCAGCTGTACGTGGCTCATTTTATGCCAAGTACAGGAACAAAAGCTGTAATGAAAACAACAAGGAGACATGGTATCTCACCTATCAGATAGCTAATTTGTAATATACTCGACAATGTTTTATGGACACTGTTAGATGTAGCAAATCGGTCACTCTCCATACATTGCTGGTGACACGGCCATTCAAGGACGTCAGGCTAGATATATGCATCAAAGTTTAAGTGTGCAAAATCGTCTGAACTTAAAATTCCACGAGTGGAAATATAGTCTATGTAAGTAAGTAAGTGAACATGTGTACAAAGGTGTATGAACAGGATAATGGCAATTGAGTAGTTTCTATGAAACTAACCCTTGAATACCAACTGTGGAATGGGAGCAACCAGAGCAGGAGGGGGACAGATGGGGAGAGGCGAGAGCACAGAAGGGAGGGAGCACATGGGTGTATGGTGATGGAATACAGGATCTTTGGAGTTTGGCACATTATGGCAACAATGCCTGAAAGGGGGGGTGGGGACCCTACACTTCTATTATGGAAACAGCAGCATGAACCAATATTAATTCAATTTTTAAAATCTTAAAAAAATAAAATAAAGGTGAGCAAATACTCTGCACATTCAACAGTAGCGCTTATGGTGGAACAAATTGGGATACAGCTACACAGGCCAATATTATGAACTAAGAACTATGTGTGCCTCAAGATCCTCAGGTCACACATATAAAAGCAATAAAATTTGGCCCCTAGAGAGAATGGTCTACAATAAGCAAAATCCCTGTACGTGCCTGTGTTCATGTTGGTTTCCAGGCCTTCCAATATGCTGTTCCGACTCATTCCTCGACTCTCCCACTATTGAACTCCTACTGAACTCCTGGTCTCCGTCTAAAAGTCAATTATTTACTTAGACACACCTTCCATGGCTACATTAAATTAGGTTGACTTCCCCTGTTTGGTGCCCACATGCCTCTTCCAGGATTCTCCTAACCAAAGACACCATCTGCTATGCTCTCAGTCTTTTTAATTCTCTGACTCCACTAATAGATTGTGACCTTACCCTTAAAATATCAGTGTGTAATATGGCTTCTGGCATGTACAGATGTTCTGTAAATATGGTTCCTAAATGAATAAAGTGCCTGGCACATAGTACTATTCTGTAAATGGTAGTCATTGCTGTTGATATTGCTGTTTTAGGAGAGGTGATAGGAAGTCAGCGAGACTATCACAATTGCTAAACACCAACAGGAAATGGAGATGTTGAGGAGGAATCCTGAGAATGGTGCTGAAGTTTTGGGTATGATTGGAAACACTTTAGGGGAACACATAGTCAGTAGCCCAGGGATAGCTATTAACTGTGTGCGCATCACAAACCAGATTTTATGCTAAGTGCCTTACAAGCATTAACTCTCATTTGAGGTTACATTGCTGTTTGTGTTTTAGAAGTATCGGACCCCTCCCTTCAGTATTAACTCATTTAATCCTCAAAACAAGGGCTCAACCAGAAAAGCACATCCTTTATATATTTTCACAGATGAGGACACTGAGGCACAGAAAAGTTCAGTTATCTTCAAGGCTTGTGGTTTCATGTATGGTACAATTCAGAATTGATCCTGGATAATCTTTCTTCAGAGCCTATGCTTTTGACCACAGTGTGCTACTGCTCTTTCTAGAAGATCCAGAGAGGAGACACTGCAGATATCCTTTAAATTTTAGGGATAAGGAGAGATGGGTTGTATTACACAGTTTTATATATGAGGCAGGGAGAAAATAGACTTAATGAAGGCGGATGCAGAGGGTAAAGACTCTGGTGCCAGGGCACAGATGTCCAGCCTGACACTCCAGTGTTCTCTTCCATGGAGCCATCACTTTGTCAGTTTCCTCTGGTGTTTCTCTTCCTGTAGGACAGTGTGTAGCAGAGAATTCATAGCCAACCTAAAATGGAAGAGGATTGTACAGAAAACTCGCACACTCATGTGGAATGGACATAACTGGTTTCTCACAAAACAAGATATCTGTCAAAGTTTGGATTAGAACTGCATATATGCAGTAAAACTATTACTTAGATGGAGTGTTTGGGTTTTTTATTTTATTTTTTTTTTTTTACTGTGACATCTGGAAAGGTGAAAATTGAGATGGTATTTGAAACTTTGAGTGGTTTTGTTTTTCTCTTTTATTTGTCAGCATTGTTGAAAGTGGTCCATGGTACAGATTATATAACAGGATTAAAAAAAAGAAAGCATAGAATTTGAAAAATTGTCACAAGACCTGAAGGAAGAAGGCAAGGGGAGAACCCCGAGCCCTTTGTTTTGTCCCAGGGGCAGTCTCAGCAGTCTCAGGACCTAGCTTTTTACTCTAAGCCCAGACTGCCTTCTGAATATTCCTCTTCATTGGGGTTACCGACTTCAGTTGTTTTTTATTTATTTTTTGATATCTCACAGCCTGGCTATAGAACTCTCATCCACTTAGTGGCACTCCCCTTCACTAATCAGAGGTGCTTGAGCAGAAGATATCTCATGTATATGGAGATAATATAACCTAAAAAAAGTTGAGTCTATTATAATTTATGTCTTATATCTGTTGCCCCGACCCAATGACATTTTCACTATTGGGAACAAATTAAAGCACTTTACTCACCTGAGTGCAGAGTAATAATAGTACATTGCCTTACTAAAACATAGAAGTCAAGACTTTTTCCAGAGTTTTCAAAGCTAAGTCCTAAAATGAACTTCTGCACAGTATCTTCTTGGCAGACTTGAGTACTAAAAACAAATCGACACCCTTTTCAATATAAAATGACTTTTAAATATTTTTCTCTTCATTTTATTGCTTTTTAAGGTCTTGTTCTGCTCTCTAAGCCTTCTTCTGAGTTTTCTTTTTTTTTTCCTTTTCCTAAGCCTTAAAATGTTAGGCTTGCGTATTTCTATGTTCTCTCACTTGATGCACTTGCTCTGGGTGAGCTCATCCTCCTTCTTTCACTTTTCTTCTATGTGTTGGTGATCCCTGACTCCTCAACTGTACCCTGTATGCTCCTAGAAACTCCAGACTCCTTCAGCTAGCTGGCTATATAATCGCTGTCTCCGGTAAGACATTTTACAGTACCTCAAACCCCATAATGTTCAAAACTGAACTCACTGTCAATTACCCTCACAAACTTGTTCTTCCTGTTTCATTAACTGCCTGATGAAAAGGTATTGATACCCAATTAATTGCCCCAAAGCCAGCACTAGGTGAATAAACACACATTTGTTTCATCCTGGATTCCTCCCTTCCTCTTACTTTCCATTGTCAGTAGGACACTAATTCTAGTCTATTTCATCACAAGTCTATCTCTAACACCTGTCCACTATTCTCCATCTCAACTGCCACCATTGTAAACCAAGTATAAGAGGATATTAAGGGACATTTACAGACGACCATGAATTTTTGAATTCATAAATTTCACTTTTTTTATAAAAAAAGATTTATTTATTTATTTATTTATTTATTTATTTATTTATTTATTTATGCAAGCACTGGGAACAGTCAGAAGCGCAGGAGGGTGAGAGAATTCACCAGAGCCAGAGCCAGGAGCAGAGCAGGCAGAAGGACCGAAGTACACTGCTAAGGGGAGCAGCGGACGGCAGGAGAGGTCTGCGTGCCATGCGGGACGCTCCTCCGGTGGCCGGGGAGCAGCCAAGGATCGAACTGGCGCTGCAGAGGCTGCGGGCAGCTTCACAAGCCAGCGCTCAACCGCTGCGCCACCGGGGAGGCCCCATAAATTTCACTATTGACCATCTAGGCGCTAGCCTAAAGAAAGTCCTCGACAATCATAGCCTGACATTAGCTCAAGGGCATGCTAGGGGTTAGCAGAATTGCAACTACCAGCACTACAACTTTCCTGGACTGCACAACCCTTTCTAGGAAGGGTAATAATGTTTAATTTAGGCCTTGGTTACTGACAGACAGAAAGTATGTTGTGATGAGGGAACTGATAACCCTTTTTATTTTCAAAGCCTTTAGAGTTTCTATGAGTCAAGCAGCATTACCTCCTGGCTATGGTGTAGGAGGTGAAGATGCCCTTTAGACAACCCCAGCTTCAGAGCCATACAGGATTTTGAGTGCTCCGGGACAACGGGTGGGGTTATGCTCACCTGGGTTCCTTCGGTTGCCCTGTATACTTTTCAATCTTTCACTAAACCAGTTCTTGCTCCCTCAGTTTACTCCCACACCTCAGTTACAGTAGTGTCATAGGATGTAGGCCTCATCAAACTTGGGCTTGGTCCCTGGTTCCACAATCTAACTGTGATGTTGAACAAGTTCCATACTCCTGTTATGTTTAGCAAGTCTCATCTGCAGAATTGTGGACATACTAGTAACTACCCTGTAGAGTTACTGTGGGGATGAAGTGGAATAATGTATGAAAAATACCTGACAGAGACACCATTCAAGAAATGGCCACCATTATCACACATACTTAATCCTACTCCTCTTCTGTGTCTGTTCTTCTTACCTGTGTAAGGAACCTATGAGTCAGTCTTCCAAACCTACACGATGGAAATGAGAGTGTTCAATCTTCAGGGAATTTGCAAAGTTTAAATGTGCTAACATATGCCAAGTCCAAACTAGAAAGGTGCTGAGTAGATGCTCTAACTGGAGGGATCAATGTCAGAATCTCCACACAGAATCCGAAGCAAGCAGAGTGGTGAGCAAGCAAATGCTGGTGCACACGTGAGTGAGTGGACACCTACATGCTTATGTGCACACAGGTGTGTACAGGCACCAAGGGGCTGGTTCCACAGGGTCACTCCCAGTCTGGTCAGAAAATGCTCAGGACTTCAGAAAACCTGAGTCTGAATGCCCAACACACTAACGGCTCCAGCCAAGAGAAGCTGAGAAAACTTGCGTCTTTAAAGTTTATTTTTGTTTTTTAAACAATAATATGTGCAGTTTAGTATTGGAAACTGTGCTACATTATACGGCTGAATTCTATACAACTACTATGTAAAGAAGACTATTTCATGATGGGAAAATCCTCCCAAGTCAGGTTGCCTCATATATGTATTCATCCATTCCTTTGATCTATTGGAGTCACTTTTTGAGGACCTTCTAAGGACAGATACACCCAGTGAGCTAGCAAGAAGCTTGATGCCACCATTAAGGAGCATATTCTTGTGGTGAACAATGAGTGGGGTCCCCCTCAAGAGGAACATCTTATGGGGCCCCCCCCTGGTGGTGCAAGGGGTTAAGATGCAGCACTACGAAGCAATCCGCAGCCACTGCAGCATGAGTTCGATCCCCAGCCAGGGAGGTGACCCACATGGTGCAGCAGACTTCTCCTGTCTCGCCTGCTGCTCCCCTCAACAGCATATTTCAGTCAATCTACCTGTTCTGTTTCCCACTCTGTCTCTGGTGAATCCTCTCACCCTCCACATCTCTGGCCTGTTCCCCAGCTTTTGTATGCATAAAATAAATAAATCTTAAAAAAGGGGGGGGGAACATCTTATGTCCATGTAAAAGGTGCAGGTGGATGAGAAGAGGCCAGAGGCAGGATAAAGCCAGGAAGGAGCCTGCTCCATACATCTAGGTAGGAAACCCTGTAAGTTGGGGTGGTGGTAATGGGAACATCATCATTAATGACTCAGAAGGTAAAAGAGAAATGTCTGTGGTATCAGGCATGTGGACCAAAAATCCTTCACTCTCTCACCTCTCAGGGATTTGATACTAGGACGGTTACTTAGCCTGTCACAATCTCTTATGCCTCATTCATACAGTAGGAACCCTCATGAGAGTCACAACCTACAGCTAATGCACATTAATAATGGCAGGAGGAAGTTACTTATTATTGTTGTTATGAATAACAGTAGGATGGATCTAAGATATATGCTGAGGAAATTAACACAGAGGTTGTTAATTAGGGAAGAGTAAATGACATCTTACTTACAATTGCATCTTGTAATGCGATTGAGTACTTGTTTTATTGTTGGAGGGCAGATGTTCCACCGCCCCCTCAGAGTCATTGCCAATGTTAAAGGGATGCACAAGGATTAGGATTCCTTACGGAGAAAGGTTTGGGAATTTCCAGGAGTAGTCAAAAAAGGGACCCTAGTGGTGTTCCAGTGGTATACACCCAAGGTCCACAAGAGCACACAGGATGATTTCACGGGTACAGTATTTGACACTTTTTGTTCAGATTGCCCATGGCATCACTGGAGGCGAGTCAGCATCCTGAAGACACAAGAGAAACTGAGGGTGAATTTTAGGACGTGCCATCACTCCTCGGATGGTGCAGAGTCATCTAATAGACCCAGCTTGGAATTTTCAGGGGACTTATGACTCTGAGAAGTCTGAGAGAAACCCAGAATGCTATTATCAATGCTTAAAGGGAGAATCCCCTTCAACCTGCACAGAGTACTCTTAATCTGTAGCCAGTGTGCTGGGAAGAGACGGAGCATTCGCTAGGCTTTGGTAGGAATCTGAAGTCAAATGGCTCAGCAGAGAGTGGACCAAATGAAAAGAACCCCCTGAAGGCCAAAGAACCCAAGAAAAGAGCAAGGCTGTTAATCTGTTTCTCCTCCTGCATTCCTGGTCTCATTGCCTGCCCAAGTCAGAATTGTGGGAGGCCCACTTAACCTGTTTCTTATCCTCACTGCCCAGATTCACTCAATCCCCAAGGCTTGTTGTTTCAGTCTTCTAATCAGTTCTGATATCTAGCCCCTTCTCTTTGTCCTCACTGCCATCCCTCTACTTCCAGCACACAGCCTCTAATCAGGTCTTCTATCTGAACCCCTCCCTTCCCCAGCAGTCCATTCTCCACAGTGCAGCCAAAGAGACTTTGCTAAACCACTAGCCTGACCTTAACTGTCTCCTGCTGGAAACCATTTGGCGATATCCCATTCAGTGGCGTTGGGATAGTGTTCAACCAACCCTGTACCTAAAATAGAATTATTTCCTCCATCAAGCTTTTGCTTCCTATTAAGATTCAGGGGAAAAGTCATAAATCATCCTTCTGACCTGAGAAGGAAGAATTTTAACTCATTCATCAAACATTCTCAACAGTAACTTGACTCTCATACTCATTTGGATTAGTTGCTCATTTAAAGAAAACAATCCTAGTACAGAACACTTGAACTTTTATTGCAGCATCGTGTGTAGAGGGGGAAATGATTTAGACTTACAGTCTGTTGAGCAGATAGTCGAATGGTTGAAGAAACCATGGTAAAAACCAATACAGGGAACATCATTCAGCCGCCATAATGAAAGAACTAGAGGTATCAGTTGAGGGAATTTTATTTTGAGTAGGAAAAAGAATAAAGTGGCAATTGTATATAGGGTGATCCAATTTTTATAAATAAAACAAAGCAGAAATCCATGTGGTTGTCTAAACACATCCATGCAGACACACCCAGTTGTTCGGCTCCTAATGGTGAACCCCAGAGATCTGTACACATGTTGTCAGCAGACAGGTACAAAAGACCCTATACAGATAAGAGCATTATTTGTTCTGGAAAAATGGAAACTGCAGGAGTCTGATCAACAGGAGAAAGATAAGTTGCAAATACTGAAATAATTATTATATACAAATATTACATGAACCGGAGCTACATTTATCAACATGGATAAACATAAAGAAATCTTATGAAATGTGTATGGACACAGAAATAGGTAGCAAAATACAAATTTTCATGTGTGCAATAATTACTGAATTAATGATAGCAGATCCCACTGCGGAAGCAGAGGGTGACATGGGTCTGGGAAGAGGGAAAATAATCTTTATTTGTGTCCCTTTGTTTGAGATTGATTTGCCATAAAAAAAAAACTGTCCTAATAACCTGAAGAGAGTGTGTGGAATGTACCCGACACCTAGTAGGTGCTATATATATATATATATATATATATATATATATATATATATATATATATAAAGAATAAATAATTGCACCAGTTTAAATGACAGAATATATGCATAAATGCCTGAGACATAAAAATCATACCCCCAAAAGTTAGATGCCTTTTTTTTTCACCCAAACATGACCCCCAAGTGTAGTTCAATTTCTTCAGTTCTGTCGTAATTGTAAAGCATTTACATATTACATGATTTATGATGTGTCAACGAACTAATGATTGTATTTACTGCCCCGGCCATCTATAACTCCGTCTTTCCAGGATCCCTTTAAGGTTGCCCCCTCCCGAGCATTCAGATCTCTGCTCAAATGTCACTTGCTAAGAGATGCCTCCTCCGAACAGTCTAATTCAAGTAACCAACCAACATACAAATAAGTAATAAGCAGCAAGTAGCAAACCTCAGAAGTAATCCATTTCATGACAGTAGTAACGCACATGCTTTAGACTGCCTCTCAAAACCCTAATTGCTGGGGATTGTAAAAAAAAGTTCATACCTACACCATGAAATGATTCTGAGGAATCATCAGTGGACTAGACACTTTGAGGCGTGCCCAATTGAGAGACAGCAGATGGAGTCAAAGCAACTTGTTTGAAGAAACCTGTGCAATGTTTGTTGTAAATGGAGGAACTGGCCCAAGGTTGCTCTATGCCCTGGGGAGGTGCTTACTGGAATGAGAACAGGACCCACAGGCAGCTGAAAGATGATTCATTAGTGCACCACAATGGGAATAATGTGGAATCACTCCTACATTTCCCTTCCTGGGTCGCCACCCCCCTCCTTCAGCACTTACCACTTATCAGGTAGTGGCTATGGAAATGTTCCAATACCTATGGAAACTCAGGTATAGTGTCTGAGATAGGTGGGCTGGTACACAACCCCAGGGAAAAACAGGGTGCACCAATATTTGCAGAAAGTACTCCCAAACTATCCAGCCCGGTCTCATGTCCCATACCAGTCCCTCCCTATACTGTCACTGAAAATAAGGCAATAACATAAATTCACCTCAACAGTAACCATGGCTCTTACTCCCTATGACTAAGACACAGTATGCCTTGTGTATTAATTTGCCACAGTGTTAGTGGCTTGAGTAAGCAACCAAATTTGGTACTTTACAGTTCTGGAGGTCAGAAGTCTAAAATGTGTCTGCAGGGCTGCTGTCCTCCTGGAGGCCCTGGTGGAGAATCCATTTCCTTGTCTTTTCCAGCTTCTAGAGGCCCCTATATTCCTTGGCTTGTAGACGCCCCCCCTTCCTTTGTCTACAAAGCCACCAGTGCAGCATCTCCTCTCCTCCTTGGTCTCTGATTCTTTCCTTAGATCTTTCACTGACTCTAACTCTACTATCTCCCTCTTATAAGGACTCTTGTGTTTATCTTAAGCCCATCCTGATAATCCAGGATTATCTCTCCATCTAAAGGTCCTTAATCACATCTGCAATGTTCCCAATTTGCCATATAAGGTAACATATTCACAGATTCTGGGGATTCGGACAGGGACATCTTTGGGGCCTGGGAGCCTTTTTTTTAGCCTGTGCCATCTTGCATGAACTATTTCCCTTCAATCTGTACAGCTCCACTATGATATACACAATCACAGATGGAGAAACCGAGGCTTAGTTAACTGACACAACTTGGAAGCAGCAGCCCTGTGTGGAAAACCTGTTAAGGTGAATAAGAATCCAAGCCTTCTTCCCCACATCTCTCTATGAGGACTACACCTGAGTGGGGGTGGGGGGAAAGCAAACATTGTTTAAAAATGAAGAATGATGAATGATGTAACAAATAAATAAGTAAATAGATACAATAGATACAATAGAATAGTTTAAAAAAATATATTTTCTCTCCTATTGCCCTCCTGCTCCTATGCCAAGGGAACACAGGCACTCCCTTCCAAATGTTAAGACTCCTTACACCACCAGATGTGCACTCAATTGGAACAGCTGTAAGGTGTGTGATGGCAGAAATCAGGGCTTGGAAATCTGAAGCCGTGAGCCCAAATATTGATATCTACCAGCAGCACTATGATCGTGGGCAAGAATTAACCTCTCTCTACCTTCACTACTAATCAAAGTTGTTTGGATATAGGTTAAGCATGTAGCCTCACTACAGCAATGCTAGTTTCCCTCCTCTCCTGAGGACCTTCATAATTCAGTTGCCCTTCCTCTGTCATGTACTACTTACTCCAAAGAGACCTGTGGTCCACAGTGTCACAAGGCATGGTTTTATGATTTCCTCCTCTTGATACCAGGTCTGGTGATATTCTCCCTAGTAAGTACATTGTGTATATTGACTAATCACTTCTATCGACTAATAACCTGTCTTACATACATGTGATTTCTTTTAGGCATTTGGGAACACTGAGAGCAATTCTGTAACAGTGAACCCTGTTCCTATTACTCCCTTGGGGAAACTGATTGGGAGCCACAGTCTTAGATTTTTTCCTGCTTAAGGATAGGCTGTGATATACCCATGGAGCAGTATCATATCTAAGTCAAGATGCTTTAACATTAAAAATAATACAAAATCATTATGTCTAAAAAATCTTGTATGTTTGTAAATTTAAAAATATCTCTAAAATATGCTCACCATCATCTGAGATTTCAGTTAGTCACAATCCTTTTGCTAGTGATTTTTCTTTCCTTACTGACCAGCAGTGTCCATTTGCTGAAGAGTTGGGACAGCTGTGGCAATTTTTGAAATAAGACAGCAATAAATTTTTGCCTTATTACTTGACTCTTCCTTTCATGAAAGGTTTTTCTGTAACATGCAATGTATTTCATAACATTTTACTCACAGTAAAATTTCTTTTAAAAGTGGAGCTGACTTTCTCAATCCCTGTCATTGTTTTATCTACTATGTTTATGCAATATTCTAAATATTGTCTTGTTATTTCAACAATATTAACAACATCTTCACCAGGAGTGGATATCATCTCAAATAAAACTTTAAGAGCAAATCCATAAGTACCTCTTCTTCCATTAAACTTTTATTATTGTACTGCAGAAGTTTAGTAATATTTCCAAGCTCCACTTCTATTTCTTTTTTTTTTTTTTTTTTTTTTTGCTTAGGACATGCTCTTTATTAGAAATTTAGCTACAAAAATCCCAGCTGAGTTTCTCATGATTCAAAGTCGAGCTTTGTTTTTTTTTTTTTGTTGTTTTTGTTTTTTTTTTTAATCTTAAATTTTATTTTTATATTCCCCCATACAATTGCAAACGGCCCATTCTGACCCCAATCCTTCCCCTCCCGCCCCCCACCCCCCAAAAAGGGTCTCTGGTTCATAGTTTTTTGTTGATTTTGATTTTCACTTTCTTATATTCATTTTCCTGGTCCCTTATTTAAGTTTTCTAGATTCCTGCTATGAGTGAGACCATCCGGTATTTTTCTTTTTCTTTTTGGCTTATTTCGCTGAGCATGATCCCTTCCAGCGCCATCCATGTTGCTGCAAATTGCATGTGTTTATCTTTTTTGAATGCTGAGTAATATTCCATGGTATATATGTACCACATCTTCTTGATCCAGTCATCTACTTTTGGGCATTTGGGTTGTTTCCAAAGCTTAGCTATTGTAAACAGTGCTGCTATAAACATAGGGGTGCAGGTGCTCTTTGGAATTGATGTTTCTGTGCCCTTTGGGTAAATACCTAGGAGTGGAATTGCTGGATCATATGGAAGCTCTATGTTTAGTAGGTCCAGAAATCTCCACACAGCTCTCCAGGTGGTTGGACCAGTTTGCACTCCCACCAACAGTGCAGAAGAGTTCCTTTTTCTCCACATCCTCGCCAACATTTGTTGTTGCTAGTTTTTTTAATATGTGCCATTCTCACTGGTGTGAGATGGTATCTCATGGTAGTTTTGATTTGCATTTCCCTGATTGCAAGTGATGTTGAATATTTTTTCATATGTCTGTTGGCCATTTGCATTTCCTCTTCAGAGAAGTTTCTTTTTAGCTCTTCTGCCCATTTTTTGACTGGATTATTTTCTTTGTTGTTGCTGAGTCTCATCATCTCTTTGCAGATTTTTGTGATCAGTCCTTTATCATTAGTGTTGTGTGCAAAAATGTTCTCCCAGTCAGTGGGGTTTCTCTTTGTTTTTGTTATTGTCTCTTTTGCTGTGCAGAAGCTCTTTAATTTGATGTACTCCCAGCTGTTTATCTTTGTCTTCACTATCACTGCTTTGGGTGATGTGTCTGTAAAGATGTCTTTGATGTGCAAATCCCGTAGTGTTTCGCCTATATTTCCTTCTATGTATTTTATGGTTTCAGGTCTTATGTCTAGTTCTTTAATCCATTTTGAGTTGATTTTTGTGTATGGTGTGAGGTAGTGGTCAAGCTTCATTCTTTTGCATGTAGCGACCCAGTTTTCCCAGCACCATTTATTGAACAAACTTTCTTTGCTCCAATGCATAGTCTTTGCTCCTTTGTCAAAGATTAGTTGACCATAAATCTGTGGGTTTATTTCTGGATTTTCTATTGGATTCCATTGGTCTGTATGTCTGTTCTTGTTCCAATACCATGCAGTTTTGATGATTATGGCTTTGTAGTATAGTTTGAAGTCTGGGAGTTTTATGCCTCCATTTCCTTCTTTTTTTTCAGTAGAGCTTTGGCTATTCGGGGTTTTTGGTGATTCCATATGAATTTCATCAATAATTGTTCTATTTCTTTGAAGAATGCCATTGAGATTTTGATTGGAATAGCATTGAATCTGTATATTGCTTTTGGTAGGATGGCCATTTTAATAATGTTTATTCTTCCAATCCATGAGCAGGGGATGTCTTTCCATTTCTTTGTGTCTTCTTCTATTTCTTTTCACAGTGTTTTATAGTTTTCTTTGTATAGGTCCTTTACCTCTTTTGTTAGATTTATTCCCAAATATTTGATTTTTTTTGTTTCAATAATAAAAGGGGTGGTTTTTTTGATTTCTTCTTCTTCAGATTTATTGTTTGTGTATAGGAAGGCTACTGACTTTTGCGTGTTGATTTTGTATCCTGCCACTTTACTGAACTGACTGATGAGTTGAATTAGTTTTTCTGTGGAGATTTTGGGGTTCTCTATGTATATTATCATATCATCTGCAAATAGTGATAGTTTGACTTCTTCTTTTCCTATTTGGATTCCTTGGATGTCTTTCTCTTGTCTTATTGCTCTGGCTAGGACTTCCAGTATTATATTGAAAAGCAGTGGTGAGAGTGGACATCCTTGTCTTGTTCCAGATCTTAATGGAATTGCTTTCAGCTTTTCACCATTGAGAATTATACTGGCTGTTGGCTTGTCATAGATGGCCTTTATGATGTTGAGGTATGTTCCTTGTATCCCAAGAATTTCAAGGGCTTTTATCATGAATGGGTGTTGCACTTTGTCGAAAGCTTTCTCAGCATCTATTGATATTATCATATGGTTTTTATATTTCTTTTTGTTGATGTGTTGGATAACGTTGATTGATTTTCGGATGTTAAACCATCCTTGTGCCCCTGGAATGAATCCAACTTGGTCGTGGTGAATTATCTTATGGATACATTGTTGGATTCTGATAGCTAAAATTTTATTGAGGATTTTTGCATCAGTGTTCATTAGGGAGATTGGCCTATAGTTTTCCTTTTTTGTGTTGTCCTTATTCGGTTTTGGTATTAGTGTAATATTGGCTTCATAGAACGTGTTTGGTATTATCCCTTCCTTCTCAATTTTTGGAAGAGTTTGTGAAGGATAGGCACTAATTCGTCTCTGAATGTTTGGTAGAATTCATTTGTAAATCCATCAGGTCCTGGGCTTTTGTTTTTGGGGAGGTTTTTAATTACCATTTCAATTTCGCTGCTTGTAATTGGTCTGTTTAGGTGTTGTATTTCTTCTTTATCTAGCTTTGGGTGATTGTAGAGTTGTAGGAATTTGTCCATCTCCTCTAGATTGTTGAACTTGTTTCCATATAACTGTTCATAGTAGTTACTGATTATTCTTTTGATTTCTGCTGTGTCCGTTGTGATTTCTCCTCTTTCATTTATGATCCTGTGTATTTGTGCTTTCTCCCTTTTTTCCTTTGTGAGCCTGGCTAGGGGTTTGTCTATTTTATTTATTTTTTCAAAGAACCAGCTCTTGGTTTCATTGATCTTTTGGATTGTTTTTTTAGTTTCAATTTCATTTATTTCTGCTTTGGTTTTTATTATTTCTTTTCTTCTACTGGATTTGGGGTTTTTTTGTTGTTCTTTTTCTAGATCTTTGAGCTTCGAGATTAGGTTGTTTCTTTGAGTTCTTTCTTGTTTTTTGATGTGAGCTTCTATTGCTATATATTTTCCTCTTATTACTGCTTTTGCTGCATCCCATACATTTAGGATATTGGTGTCCTCCTTGTCATTCAATTCAAAGAATTTTTTAATTTCTTCTTTGATCTCCTCATTAGTCCAGTGGTCTTCCAGTAGTGTGGCTTTTAATCTCCATGAGGTAGGATAGTTCCTTGCCTTCTTTTTATGATTTATTTCTAGTTTGATGCCTTCGTGGTCAGAAAAGATGGTTGGTATGATTTCAATCTTGGTGTATCTGTTGATGTTTGTCTTGTGCCCCAGTATGTGATCGATCCTGGAGAATGATCCGTGTGCGCTTGAGAAAAATGTGTACTCCGTTTTTTTGGGGGTTTAGTGTTCTATAGATGTCTGTTAAGCCCAAATGCTCTAGGTCCTTATTTAGAGCTTTAGTTTCTTTACTTATTTTTTGTCTTGTTGATCTATCCATTGTTGATAGTGGTGTGTTGAAGTCTCCCACTACGTATGTGTTTTCTCTGATGTCTGTTTTCAGAGAGGACAACAGTTGTCTGATATATTTTGGTGCTCTTTCGTTTGGTGAGTATATGTTAATGAGTGTTATTTCTTCTTGAAGTATTGTCCCCTTAATCATAATGTAGTGACCATTGGGGTCTCTTTTTATTTTTTTGAGTTTGAAGCCTGTTTTATCTGATATAAGTATAGTTGTTCCTGCTTTCTTTTTTGGCCCATTTGCTTGTAGGATTGTTTTCCATCCTTTGACTTTGAGTCTATTTTTATCTTTTGTAGCTAAATGTGTTTCCTGGAGACAGCAAAAGGTTGGGTTTTGTTTCTTAATCCAGGCTGCAACTCTGTGTCTTTTTATTGAAGAGTTTAGTCCATTTACATTTAGAGTTAATATGATATGTTAGCATCTGTATTTGCCATTATGTTTGTCTTTCCTTTGATTTTATTTATTCTTTTAATAACTTTTTTTTTTTTTGGTCTTCTTTCGTTGTTATTCGTCCCTCTGAGGTTCTGGCTTTAGGATTCCTTGTAGTATTTTTTGGAGTGGGGGTTTATTCGTAATGAAATTCCGGAGTTTCTCTTTGTCTGGGAAGGTCCATATTCTTTCTTCATGGAGGAAAGAGAGCTTTGCGGGATAGAGTTTTCTTGGTTGGCATCTGTTTTCTTGGAGTCTGTTGACTATGTCCCTCCACTCTCTCCTTGCCCGTAGTGTTTCTTCAGAGAAGTCTGATGTCAGCCTGATTGGTTTTCCTTTGAATGTTATCTGTTTCTTCCCTCTTGTCAGCTTCATTATTTTTTCCTTGTCCTGGATTCCTGGGAGCTTTACTATTATGTGTCTTGCTGTGTTTTTCCTTTCGTCGTGGAAGTTTGGTGTTCTTCTTGCTTCTTGTATATCAATTTTCAGCTCCTTCTTCGCATTTGGGAAGTTCTCTTCAATTATCTCCTGGAATATTTTCTCTGTTCCTACATCTCTCTCCTCTCCTTCTGGAATTCCTATAACTCTTATATTTCCTTTCCTCATGGAGTCAGATAGTTCTCGAAGTCTTTCTTCATTCTTTTTCCTTCGTACTTCTCTTTCCTTTTCTGTTTTGGTTCTTTTTATTTCTGTGTCTTCAAGAGAACTTATTCGTTCTTCCATTTCATCTATTCTGCTTTCCTTGCTTTTCCCGGAGTTCTTTAGTTCCTCCATTAATTCTTTGATCTCCTGCATTTCTTTTACTTCCCTCTTTAGGGACTCAATTTCATTCTTCTGACCATTGTTTTCCCTCTTTAGGGACTCAATTTCCTTCTTCTGATCTATCACTTTTTTAATCATGGCAATTTTAAATTCTCTTTCTGGAAGGCTCAGAAGTTCTTCCAAGTTGCTGTCCTTGCAATCTGGGGAGTGGTTTTCTTTTTGTGGTGTGCTCTTTCCTGAGGAGTTGTTAGGTTGCGTGTGGTTCTTCTACTCCCTACTGTCTGTTTTCTAATTTGTCGTATGCGTTGGGACACTGTGATGCTCGGACTGACTGGCATCTTGGGTGAACTTCTCCGCTCCCCTCTGGCTCTTCCAGGAGCCATCTCTGCCTTCTGGGGGAGCTTTCTGCTGGTTTTAGGCAGTTTTTACTGAAGAAATGTCCCTGTTCTCAAATGGCGAAGCGGGATGCAGTCCCTGCGCCTCCGGTTTCAGGCACACTCTTCTGCGCACCCGGTCTGCCCCGGACGTGGGTGCCTGCTCCCTCTGTGGGCTCAGACTGCTGGTCGGAAGGGGCCTGGCGTGGAATAACTTCCTGGCTGGCCACTGCAGAAGCCTTCTGCCCTTTTCAAGCAGTCTTAAGAAATTTCCTGTTCTATGGGGTGTTAGTGACTTTTTTTTCCTGGTCACTAGGTGGCGCCAGAGATCTCTCCTATTGTCCTTGGGGGGCTGTTTTTCGTCCCCCCCACCCCGTGGGACAGGGAACAGAGCGGGAATGTCTGGTACACCTCAACAGCTTTGGGGTGCTGTGTCTGCCTTGTGCCCCACCGTCGTGGAGAACCCACGCCCCGAATTTTCGTGCCCCGGGTCTCAGTTCAAAGCCCTCAGTTCCAGGACGCGGGCTGCAGCCCAGTTCAGTGGCGCAGGAATGGCGCCTTTTGCACTGCTCCCGTGCCCGGGTGCCTGGTTCCTGCTCACTCAGGGAGGGACCTTCACCTCAGTGAGGACCTCCACGCGTCTCCCCGCAAGCCTAGGTCGCAGGCGCGGGTACCTGGGCAGCCGCGATTCCGGTCTGCACTTGCTTTTCTAGCTCCCCGAGCGCGCCGCGTTTCCGCGCAAGCTTACCGGCAGCCCGGGCTGTGTGCGTGTCTCCCGGGGTCTTTGTTCTTCTCTAATGGCGCCCGGAGCCGTTCGCTCACCGCCGCAGCGGATCCTGCAGGGTTCGCCTCAGCTCCCGTTCACGGGGTGTGGTGGCTGCAATAGTTCCTTTCCACTCACAGTCCCGCTTGCTGCGTCGTTTGTTCTTGTTGGCCGTTTTGGTTTGTTGTTTTCCTCCTCTCTGCCGGGCGGAGAGTGCCGCCTCTGTGGGCGGGGGAGGGGAGCAGGGTTCTGCGCTTCCCTCCCTTCTGGTCCTCTTTTATGGCCACTTTCTTCTTCGGGTAGTTTGCTGGAGTCACCCGTTTATCTTCCGTGTCCCAGTTCTCACTGGGACCTGCCGCTTTTCCCCCCTATTAACTTTTTTTTTAATGGGAGATCTTACTCGCAGCGTCTCCTCACCGCCATGTTGCTCCGCCCCCTCCACTTCTATTTCTATTTTCTGTTACACCTGCAGTTAGTTCCTCCACTGAAATGTTGAATCCCTCAAAGTCATCCATAATGGTTGATGTCAAGTTCTTCCAAATCGGTGTTAGTACTGATATTTTTACCTTATCCCCATGTTTAACATGGCATTTAGAAGTGATGACTTCTCCCCAAGTTTTCAATTATATTTACCAGATCTATCAGAGGAATCACTTTCTATGGAACTATAATCTTTTGAAATGTGATTACATTACTCCTTCAACCATGGCTGTAGTTGTTAACAAACATGAAAACAATGTTCATCTCTTTGTGTATCCCCATCAGGGCTCATTGGTAACTCGGTGCATTGCCAATAAGCAGTAATATTTTGAAAGGGATTTTTTTCCTAAGCAGTAGATCTTGGCAATAGATTTAAATATTCAGTAAACTATGCTTTAAGCATATTGGCAGTTATCCAGGCTTTCCCCCCCCCCCCATTTATAGAGCACAGGCAGGGTAAATTTAGAATGATTCTTAAGGGCCCTAGGATTTTTTGGATGATGAGTGAGCACAGGCTTCAACTTGCAGTCACCAGCTGCTTTAGTCCCTGATAAGAGTCAGTATGTCCTTTTAAGCTTTGAAGCCAGGCATGATTTCTCCACTCTAGTTTGAATGTCCTAGCTGGCATTTTTTTCTAACAGTGGTCTGTTTCATCCACATTGAAAATCTATTGTTTACTAAAGCCACCTTCATGAATTAAGTTAGCTGGATCTTCTGGATTACTGCTGCAACTTCCATATCAGCACCTGCTGCTTCATTTTGCACTTTCATGTTATTGAGATGGTGCCATTACGCATGAACCAACTTCTGGTTCAAACTTTTCTTCTGCAGCTTCCTCTCCTCTCTCAGCCTTCACAGAACTAAAGAGAGGGCCTTGCTTTGGATTAGTCTTTGACTTAAGGAAATGGTATAGTTGTTTTGATCTTCTGTCCAGACACCTAAGCAATAAGGCTGTTTTGCTGTCTTGTTATTCATGTATTTGCTGGAATAGCACTTTTAATTTCCTTGAAGATCTTTTACTTTGCATTCACAACTTGGCTAACTGGCACATGAGGCCTAACTTTTAAAAAAATGTACTTATTTTCTAATATCACTGTTAATTTTTGGACGTTGATTTCTCCCCTTGGGTATAGTGCCCATAGTTCTGCCACCACCATAGAACCTGTGATCCATCTCCACAGTCCCTGTGGACTTCCCTCCTCTGTTTTGACCCCTCTCCTTACAACTCCCCGACCAATAACACTACTCAGGGCAGCAGCGGGCAAGACAGGAGAGGTCTGCCATGCCATGTGGGTATCTCTCTGGCTGGCCAGGAATCGAACCTGCATTGCAGAGGCTGCAGACAGCTTCACAGCACTGCACTCAATGTGCTCCGCCACCAGGGAGGCCCTGTTTCTGTATCTTAGCTATTGTAAATAGTGCTGTAATAAACAAAGGAGTGCAGGTTTACTTCTGAATTAGTGTTTTATATCCTTTGAGGAGATTCCTAGGAGTGGAATCACTGGGATATATGGTAGATCCATTTGTTTTGAGGAACCTCCACATAGCTTCCTACAGTGGCTGGACCAGTTTACATTCCCACCAGCAGTGTAAGAGGGTTCCTTTTTCATCACATCCTTGCCAGCATTTATTGTTTGTAGCTCTTTCTGTGTAGGCCATTCTCACTGGTATGAGTTGGTATCTCATTGTGGCTTTGATTTTTGTTTCCCTGATAATAAGTGACCTTGAACATTTTTTCAGATACCGACTGGCCATTTACATTTCTTCTTTGGAGAAGTGCCTTTTTAGCTCTTTTTCCAACTTTTTTGTTGGATTGTTTGCTTTGTTTTTGTTGAGTTGTATAAGCTCTCTGTAGACCTTTAGTATCAGTGCCTTGTCAGATATCTGGTGTTCAAATATATTGTCCCATTAAGTGGGGTGTCCTGTGTTTTGGTTTCTCTTTCTTTTGCTGTACAGGTTTTCAGTTTGATGTAGTCCCAGTTGTTTATATTCTTCATTGATTTCCTTGCTTCTGAAAATTAGTCCTCAAAGATATTTCTGAGGTTTATTCCCTGGAGTTCTTTGCCTATATTTTCTTCTATATATGTTATGATTTCAGATCTTACATCCTGTCTTTTATCCACTTTGTGTTCATTTGTGTGCATGCTGTGAGATAGTAGTCTAGTTTCATTCATTTGCATGTGGCAGTCCAGCTTTCCTAACACCATTTATTGAGGAGACTGTAATTGGTACAATGTATATTCTTTGCTCCTTTGTCATGTTAGTTGACCCTATATGTGTGACTTTATTTCTGGGTGTTCAATTCTATTCCATTGGTCGCTGTGTGTGTTTTTGTTCTAATACCATGCTGTTGTTATTATTACGGCTTTAGAGTTTAGTTTGATACCTGGGAGTGTAATACCGCCATTCTTCCCCTTTTTAGTCAGGAGAGCTTTGGCTATTTGGTGCTTCTTGTGATTCCTTATGAATTTCAGCAATATTTGTTCTATTTATTTGAAGAATACCATTGACATTTTCATTGGAATTGTATTGAATATGTAAATTTCTTTTGGTATGATGGCCATTTTGATAATATTGATTCTTCTGATCCCTGATCACAGGATGTCTTTCCATTTCTTTTTGTTCTTCTATTTCTTTTAACAGTGTTTTGTAGTTTTCCCTGTATTGATCTTTAACCTCCTTTGTTAGGTTTATGTAAATTTTTTGTTACAGTTATTTAATTTTTTTTTAGATTTATTTATTTATTTATACAAGCACTGGGTACAGTCAGAAGCGCGGAGGGTGAGAGAATTCACCAGAGCCTGAGTGGGGAATAGAACAGGCAGACTGACGAAGTGCACTGCTGAGGGGAGCAGCGGAAGCAGCAAGAGAGGTCTGCGTACCATGTGGTATCCTCGCCGGTGGCTGGGGATCAAACCAGTGCTGCAGAGGCTGCGGGCAGCTTGGCAGCACAGCGCTCAACCGCTGTGCCACCAGGGGAGGCACAGTTATTTAATTTTTTTGTTACTTTTTTTAATTTCTTCCCCTTCAAACGGATTGCTCGCATATAGGAAGCCTCTGATTTTTTAACCTACTACTTTACTAGACTGGTTTATTGTTTTAATTAGTCTTTCCATTGATTTTTCTTATGATTCTCTCTATACACTAATATGTCATCTGAAAATAATGATAGATTTCCTTCTTCTTTCCCTATTTAGAGTCCTCTTATGTCTTTCTCTTTCCTAAGTGCTTTATATTATATTTCCAGTTTAATATTGAAAATCAATGGTAAGAGTGGACATCCATGTCTTTTTCTCCAGATATTAATGGAAAGGCTTTCAGTTTTTCATCATTGAAAATGATGTTAGCTGTGGGTTTGTCACATATGGCTTTTATTATGTTATATGCTCTTTTTATTCCAAGTTTTACAAGGGCCTTCATCATAAATGGAAACTGAAATTTATCAAATGCTTTCTCAGCATCTATTGATATGAACATGTTTTTTTAAAAAAAATCTTTCTTCCTGTTGATGTGTTGCATTACATTAGTTTATTTTCAAATGCTGAGCCATCCTTGTGATGCTGGAATAAATCCCACTTGGTCATGATGTGTATTCCTTTAGATCCATTGCTGGCTTTGGTTTGCTAAGATTGTATTGAGGATTTTAGCATCTGTATTCATTAGACATATTGTTCTGTAGATTGTTTTTTTGCGTGTGTTGTCTTTGTTTGGTTTTGGTATTTGTGTGATGATGACGTCATAAAATGAATTTGTTAGTATTCCTTCTTTCTCAATGATTCGAATGAATTTTTGCAAGATAGGCATTAGTTGATGTTTGAACATTTGATTGAACTCACTTGTGAAAGAAGGCATCTGATTCTGGGTTTCTGTTTTGGGGGAGAGTTTTGATCACTGTTTCTAATTTGTTGCTTGTAATTGTTTTGTTCATGTTTTATATTTGTTTTATATTCAGTCTTGGGTGATTATGTAATTCTTATAATTTGTCCATCTCATCTAGATTGTTGAACTTGTTTGCAATGTATGTTATCAGTATTCACTACTTGTCTTCTGGATTTCTGCTGTGTCATAATTTCTTCTCCTCCCATTCATAATCCTATTTATTTGGATTTTCTCCCTTTTTTAATTTGTGAGACTAGCTATTGGTTTTGTCTATTTTTATTTTTTTTCAAAGAACAAGCTTTTGGTTTCACTGATGTTTTAAACTGTCTTTTAAATTTCTATTGCCTTTATTTCTGCTTGAATTTTTATTTCGTTTCTTCTATTGGTGTTTGATTATTTTTGTTCGTTTTGTAGTTCCTTGGGATAGGAGATTATGTTGTTTCTTTGGGCTCTTTCTTGTTTCTTGATGTGGGCATGTAATGCTATATACTTTCCTCTTTATACTATTTTTTCTGTGTCCCATGTTCTGGTAGGTTGTGTCTTCATTTGTCACAAGGCATTTCTTCTTTGATTTCCTCATTAACCTAGTGGAAATTCAGTAATGTGTTGTTCAGTCTCGACATAGTGGGGTATCTCCTTGCTTTATTTTTTTGGTTGATTTCTAATCTGATACCTTCATAGTCATAGCAGATATATGGTATGATTTCAATATTTGTGTACCTGTTGTGTACCCAGTTTTGGTCAATCCTGGATTATGACCCATGTGCACTTGAGAAAAATGTGTATATGATTTTTGGGGTGTGCAGTTTTCTATAAATATCTGTTAAGTCCATATTGTCTAGATCTTTCTTAAATGTGTCCTTGTTTATTTTCTGTCTCATTGATCTGTTCATTGGTGAGAGTGGTTGCTCATGTCTCCTAGTATATATTTATTCTCTCCAATGTCTATTTTCAGAGAGGATAGTAATTGTCTAATATATTCTGGTATCCCCTCATTTGCTGAGCATATTGATGATTGTTATGTCTTCATGTTGTATTGTCCCTTTGATCAATATGTAGTGTCCCTCTATGTCTCTTATCACATTCTTAACTTTAAAGTCTATTTGATCTAATATGAGTATGGTTGCCTCTGTCTTATTTTGGGTGCCATTGGCTTGTAGAATTGTTTTCCAAAACAATAATTCCTTTATGTAGTTCTAAAGTAATTTAATGACATAAAATTACTCAGCATATATTTACTAAATTAAAAGAACTGTAACAATAAAGGATATGAAACTATATAGAGTATGACCCAATGCCACTCTCTCTTCTCACGACAGTGTTGCTGAGAGGCTAAAAGAAGGGTGGTGGGATAAGGAATGATTTATATTTTCATCTTTTAATTGGTCAGTATGTATTTCTTTAAAATCAGAGAAAAAAAAAAGAAACCAAAAAACACCTAGAAGTTCCCAGAATGATGAGCATGTTCCAGTCCTTGGGCAGGAAATGATATACTATGCTTTTGTAGTTATGCTTCTGTGCATCATCATGATGGGAAACTGTTTTAGGAAACTCTTACCCCCATGAGATTAGTTTAACTTTGTCACTTTGGAGATAGAATTTTCAGGCTCAGGGAAAGCTCTAACTTGGTTCAAGAGTCAGCCTTCCATAGTAGAGTAGAATCACAAGGACCCTGTTGGGTGAATTATCCCAGTTAGCAACACAAAGCTCAACCTTGTTGGGAAGAATCTGTCCCTGAAGTAAATTCCTCGTCCCATAAGACCATAAGACTTTGATTTCTTATAGGTTGGTTTTCTGTCTTTCCATGTTGACTATCCTTTAAAGGCAGAAATCCTGATGATTTCATGGTTCATTCTAAGAAATCTGATTATTCTTTTTTTCTTTTTATTATTATCTTTACTTTTATGTATATTTTACATCATTCTTAGTTTTTAATTCTTTTTTAAAAAGATTTATTTATTTATTTATACAAGCACTGGGTACAGTCAGAAGCGCAGAGGGTGAGAGAATTCACCAGAGCCAGAGTGGGGAACAGCAGGCAGACCGACGAAATACACTGCTGAGGGGAGCAGTGGGCACAGCAGGAGAGGTCTGCGCAACATGTGGGACCCTCGCCAGTGGCTGGGGATCGAACCAGCGCTGCAAAGCTGCAGGCAGCTTCGCAGCCCAGCACTCAACCGCTGCACCACAAGTGGAGGTCCATCATTCTTAGTTTTTGTACAATGTATGCTTTCTCCTCCCAGCTGTATTTCCTGTGAAATTCCCACCAAAATTCACCTATGTCCCATCTCTATAGTCCCTTGTGCTCATCCCACCAGTGTTTTCATTCTTCTCCCACCTCCTCCTCTGCAGAATGTCTGATTTACAGTTACCTGTTGATTTTGATTTTTAATTCAGCATGATTACTTTTCCCGTGATCCTTTATTTGTTTTCTCTACATTCCTCTCATAAGTGAAACCATCCAGTATTTCTCTTTTTCCTTCTGACTTATTTCACTGAGCATAATGCCTTCTAGCTCCATCCATGTTGCTCATTCTAAATGGCATGAGTTTAACTTTTTGATTGCTGAGTAATATTCCACTGTGTGTATATATACAACATCTTCTTGATCCAGTTATCTATTTTGGGGCATTTGGGTTGTTTCCATAGTTTTCCTGTTGTAAAAACTGATGCAATAAACATAGGAGTGCAGATGTCTTTTTGAATTAATGTTTTTCTGTTCTTTGTGTATATTCCTAAGAGTGGAATTGATGGGTCCTATGGTAGACCCATTTTCAGTAGTTTGAGGAAACGCCACACAGCTTAACATAGTGGTTGGACCAGTTTGCATTCTCACCAGCAATGTAGGAGAGTTCCTTTTTCTCCACATCCTCATTTGTTGTTGCCAGTTTTTTTGTTTGTTTGTTTGTTTGTTTTAATATGTGCCATTCTCAGTGGTGGTATTTCATTGTGGTTCTGATTTCCTCTACTGGATTACAAGAGATGTTAAACATTTTTTCATATGCCTGTTGGCCATTTGCATTTCCACTTTGGAGAAGTGTCTTTTTAGCTGTTCTGCCCATTTTTTTACTGGATTATTTACTTTGCTTTTGTTGAGTCCTTTGAGTTCTTTGTTTGTCTTTGTGATCAGTGCCATATCATTGTATGGAGTGCAAAATCTTTCTCCCAATCTGTGGAGTGTCTCTTTGTTTTGGATAATGTCTCTTCTGCTGTACAGAATCTTTTTAGTTTGATATAATCCCAGTTGCTTATCTTTTCCTTTACTTTCTTTGCTTTGAGGGATATGTCCTTAAAGATTTTAGTGATCAACTAATCTTTGACAAAGGAGCAAAGAGTATGCAATGGAGCAAAGAAAGTTTGTTCAATAAATGGTGCTGGGAAAACTGGGTCGCAACATGCAAAAGAATGAAGCTTGAATACTACCTCACACCATGCACAAAAACCAACTCAAAATGGATTAAAGAACTAGACATAAGACCTGAAACCATAAAATATGTTGAAGGAAATATAGGTGAAACACTACATGGCATACACCTCAGTAACATATTTAGTAACACCCAGAGCAGTGATAGTGAAGGCAAAGATAAACATCTGGGACTACATCAAATTAAAGAGTTTCTGTACAGCAAAAGAGACAGTAACCAAAACAAAGAGACACCCCACTGATTGGGAGGAAATTTTTGCACACAACACTAATGTTAAAGGACTGATCACAAAAATCTACAAAAAGCTGATGAGACTCAACAAAAACAAAGTAAATAATCCAGTCAAAATATGGGCAGAAGAGATAAAAAGAAACTTCTCCAAAGAGGAAATGCAAATGGCCAACAGGCATATATTCATCATCACTTGCAATCAGGGAAATGTAAATCAAAACTACAATGAGAAACCATCTTACACCAGTGAGAATGGCACATATTAAAAAAACTAGCAACAAATGTTGGCAAGGATGTGGAGAAAAAGGAACTCTTCTGCACTGCTGGTGGGAATGCAAACTGGTCCAACCTCTATGGAAAGCTGTGTGGAGATTCCTCAACCTGCTAAAGATGGAGCTTCCATATGATCCAGCAATTCCACTCCTAGGTATTTACCCGAAGGACACAGAAACATTAATTCAAAAGGGCACCTGCACTCCTATGTTTATAGCAGTACTATTTCACTATTTATAATAGCTAAGCTATGGAAACAACCCAAATGCCCAAAAATAAATCACTGGATCAAGAAGATGTGGTACATATACACAATGGACTATTACTCAGCAATCAAAAAAATAAACTCATGCCATTTGCAGCAACTTGGATGGAGCTGGAAGGGATCATGCTCAGCAAAGTAAGCCAGAAAGAAAAAGGAAAACACCGGATGGTCTCACTCATGGCTGGAATTTAGAAAACCTAAATAAGGGACCAGGAAAAAGACTAATTATAATAAAGTAAAAGTCAAAATCAACAAGGAACTATAAACCAGAGATACACTACAGGGGGAGGGGGAGGGAATAGGATCAAAACTAGGGCGGGTTGGGAATTGTATGGGGACTATAACCAAGATGAAAATGCATACATTTTGCAAAAATGAAAAAATGATGTAAAATATATAATTAAAAAACTAATAATAAATTAATTTAAAAAATAAAAATTTAAAAAAGATGTTACTGAGATGTATGTCTTGTGTTTTACCTATATTTTCTTATATGTATTTCATGGTTTCACGCTTATGTTCAGATCTCTTATCCATTTTGAGTTGATTTTTGTGCATGGTGTAAGGTCATTGTCTAGTTTCATTCTTTTCTTTAGGGCAGTCCAGTTTTCCCAGGACCATTTATTGAGCAAACTATCCTTATTCCATTGCAAGTTCTTTGCTCCTTTGTCAAATATTAGTTTTCTATATATGTCTGGCTTTATTTGTGGGCATTCTATTTGGTTCCCTTGGTTTATATGGCTTTTTTTTTTTTGGCCAGTGCCACACTGTATTAATTACTATGGCTTTGTAGTATAGTTTGAAGTCTGGAGTGTGATACCTCTATTCCCCTTCATTTTAGTCAGAAGCGCTTTGACTATTTGATGTTTTTGTGGCTCCATATGAATTACATCAATATTTGGTCTATTTCTTTGAAGAATGTCATTGAGATTTTTATTGGAATACCATTGAATCTGTAAATTGCTTTTGGTAGGATGGCCATTTTAATAATGTTGAGTCTTCCAATCTATGAACAGGGGATATCTTTCATTTCTTTGTGTCTTCTCTTTCTTTTAACAGTGATTTCTAATTTTATTTGTAGAAGTCCTTCACCTCTTTTGTAATGTTTATTCCCAAGCATTTGATCTTTTCTGTTTCAACTATAATAGGGATGGTGTCTTGATTTATTCTTCTTCAGACTGATTGTTTGTATATAGGAAGGATACTGATTTTTGCATATTGATTTTGTATCCTGCTACTTTACTAAACTGATTGATTGCTTTGATAGTTTTTCTCTAGAGTTTTTGGGGTTCTCTGTGTATTATCACATCATCTGCAAATAGTGATAGTTTTACTTCTTCTTTCCCTATTTGGATTTCTTGTAGGTCTTTCTCTTACCTTATTGCTCTAAGACTTCCAGTATTATATTGAGAAGCAGTGCCGAGAGTGGACATTCTTGTCTTGTTCCTGATCTTAAAGGAAAGGCTTTCAGCTTTGTACCATTGAGAATGACATTGGCTGTGGGTTTGTTGTATATGGCTTTTATCATGTTAATGTATGTTCCTTCTACACCAAGAGTTTCAAGAGCCTTCATCATAAGTGGATGCTAAACTTTGTCAAATGCTTTCTCATCTTCTATTGACATGATCATATGGTTTTTATTTTTCTTATTGTTGATGTGTTGGATTACATTAATTGATTTTGGATGTTGAACCATCCTTGTGGCCTTGGAATAAATCCCACTTGATTGTGCTGTATTATCCTTTTGATGCATTTTTTGATTCTGTTGGTGAGAATTTTGTTGAGGATTTTTGCACCAGTGTTCATTAGGGAGATTGGCCGATAGTTGTTTTTTTGTTTTTGTTTTTGTTTTTCTGTGTGTTGTCTTTGTTTGGTTTGGGTATCAGTGTATTGTTGGCTTCATAGAATATATTTGATAGTATTCCTTCTTTTTCAATTTTTTGAAAGAATTTGTATAGGATAGGCACTAATTCATTTCTGAACATTTGGTAGAGTTCTTTTGTGAAGCTGTCTGGGACTGGGCTTTTGTTTTGGGATAGTGTCTTGATTACTCCTTCAATCCTATTGATATGTGTTTTCTCTTTGGCTAGAGGTTTGTTTATTCTGTTTATTTTTTTCAAAGAATCAACTTTTGGTTTCATTGATCCTTTAGATTTTTTTTTAGTTTCTATTTTGTTTATTTCTGCTTTGATTTTTATTATTTCCTTTCTTCTTCTAGTTTTAGGGTTTTTTGTTGTTCTTTTTCTATTTAGTTGAGATGTGAGATTAGGTTGTTTATTTAGTTCTTTCTTGTTTCTTGATGTGAGCCTGTATTGCTATACATTTTCCTCATATCACTGCTTTTGCTGTGTCCATACATTCTGGAAATTGGTGTCCTCAATATTGTTCAACTCAAAGTATTCTTTAATTTCTTATTTGATCTCCACATTAATCCAGTGGTCTTCCAGTAGTGTGGATTTCAATCTCCATGACATTGGAGGGTTGCTTGTTTTGTTTTCATGATTTATTTCCAGTTTGATGTCTTTATGATCAGAAAATACAGTTGGAATGACTTTGATCTTTATGTATCTGCTGAGGTTTATATTTGGCCTAGTATGTGATTGATTCTGGAGAATGATCTGTGGACACTTGAGAAAAAATGTGTACTCAGATTTTTGGGGGTGCAGTGTTCTATAGATGTCTGTTAAGCCCATGAGTTCTATGTCTTTATTTAGGGCCCTAATGTCTTTGTTTATTTTTTTGTCTCCTTTATGTGTTCATTGGTGAGTGTGGGGTGTTGAAATCTCCTACTATATATGCATTTTCTTTAATATCTGTTTTCAGAGCTGATAATAATTGTCTAGTATATAAGTATAGCTGTTTCTGCCTTCTTTTTTTGTTCATTTGCTTGTGGAATTGTTTTCCAACATTTTACTTTTAGTCTATGTTTACCTTTTGTAGATAAATGTGTTTCCTGGAGACAGAAGAAGTTTGGATTTTTTTTTTAAAGATTTATTTATTTATGCATACAAGAACTGGGGTACAGGCCAGAGGTGTGGGGGTGAGAGGTTTCACCAGAGACAGAGAGGGAACAGAATAGGCAGATTGACTGAAACACACTGCTGAGGGGAGCAGTGGGCAAGACAGGAGAGATCTGCTGAGCCATGTGGGTAGCTCCGTGGCTAGCAATCAAACTCATGCTGCAGTGGCTGCGGTGAGCTTCATAGCTTGTGTCTTAACCCCTTGCACCACCAGGGATGCCCTGGATTTTGTTTTCTAATCCAGTCTCTATTCTGTGTCTTTTTATTGATGAGTTTAGTCCATTTACAATTAGAGTTAATGCTGATATGTTGGTGTCTGTATTTGCCATTCTGTTTGGTTTTTGTGATTTTATTCCTTGACTTATTCTGTTCTTATTCATTCCTCTGTTGGTTTTGGCTTTAGAACTTCTTATAGTATTTTTTGGAGTGCAGATTTAGTCATAATGAATTTCTGGAGATTCTGTTTTTCTGAGAAGGTCCTTATTTTTTCTTCATAGAGGAAAGAGAGCTTTGCAAGGTAAAGTATTCATGTTGGCATTTGTTGTCTTCGAATTTTTTGAATATGTCACTCCATCATTTCTTGCCCATTGTGTATGTTCAGAGAAGTCTGAAGTTAAACTGGTTTTCCTTTATAGGTTATCTGTTTCTTCCCCCTTGTCAGTTTCATTATTGTTTCCTTTTCTTGGACTTTTGAAATCTTTACTTTTGTGTGTCTTGCTGTAGCTTTCCTTTCATTGTTGTAATTTGGTATTCTTCTCACTTCTTGTATATTTATTTTCATCTACTTATTCATGCTTGGAAAGTTATCTTTGATTATCTCCTTGAATAGATTCTCAGTTCCTTTGTTTCTCTCTTCACCTTCTGGGATTCCTGTACCTCTTATGTTTCTTTTCCTCATGGTGTCAAATAGTTCTCTTAGTATTTGTTCATTCTTTTTCCTTTGTAGTTCTCTCTCTCTTTTTTTTTGTTCTTTTTATTTCTGTATCTTTGGGAGTACTGACTCGTTCTTCCATTTCATCAATTTTGTTGTTATTGCTTTTCCCTGAGTTCTTTTGCTCCTCCATTAATCTTTTGATCTCCTGCATTTCTTTCATTTCCTTTTTTAGGGACTCAATTTTATCCTTCAGTTCATTAATTATTTTTCTCATATCATTCTTTTCCTTTTCATCTTTTTCTGTTTTTCAATCATGGTAATTTTAAATTCTCTATCTGACAGGCAGAGAAGTTCTTCCATGTCGTTTTTGTTGAGTTCTTGTTGTTGATTTTCTTTTTGTGGTGTTCCCTTCCCTGAGTGTTTGCTTCATTATTTGTATTTTTCCTTCTCCCCATTGTTTGTTTTCTAATTTGTTCTATGTGTTGGGACACTGTGCTACTGGTTTTGGCGGGCATCTCTTTGGAGTGCTCCTTCTGGGATGTTGGGAACTGGTCACCCGACCAAATCCAGAAATGTTATGCCAAAACTCCACAAGGGTAGTAATGCTGTTGGTATGTTGGTGGATGCTGTCCCTGAAGATCCCCTCCCTCTGTATTTACTCAGTTCCAAAAGGGGATCTCATGGTCCCTCTCTTCATTTGCAGAGGTATCCCTTTCTCAGTTCCCAAAGGGGGTTGTTGGGACCCTGTCTTCCAACAATGGCTCAGGAGCTGTGCTTTCCTGGTATGATGCCTGCAGTTCACTTTGATGGTGGATCCTGTGCCCCAGTTCAACTCAATTATAAAGCTCAGGTGGGCACCTGAGTCCTGAAAGTTGCATTGCTCAGCACTCACTTCCCTACTGAACCCATTCTGGGGCCCTCTCTCTCAGATCCAGAGGGTAGTTGTGGGGCTCCCTGACTTCCCCCAATGTGAATGGACTGTGATTTCTGACCCATGCCCAGTTCAACTTGGTTGCAAAGCTCAGGTGGGCAGGCACCTATGGCTTACAGCAGCTTTGCTCAGCACGCACTTCCCTACTAAGCCCATTTTGGGGGGACTTCCTCTCTCAGATTTTGGGTGGGTCCCTGACTGGAGTTTACCTTGATGGCGGACCCATGCCTGTTTATCTTTTGTCATTAAATGTGTTTCCTGCAGACAGCAAAAGGTTGGGTTGTGTTTTTGAATCTAGCCTGCTACCTTGGGTCTTTTTATTGATGAGTTTAGACCATTTACATTTAGAGTTAATACTGGTACACTGGCATCTGTATTTGCCTTTTTGTTTGCTGTTTTGTGATGCTATTCCTTACCTTGTTGTTCTTCCTATTCATTCCTCTGTTGGTTTTAGTTCTAGGGTTCCTTGTAGTATTTTTTGGAGTTGGCGTTCAGTGGTAATGAATTGCTGGAGATTTTGTTTTTCTGAGAAGATTTTTAATTTTCCATCATGGAGGAAGCAGCGCTTCACAGGGTAGAGTATTCTTGGTTGGAATGTGTTGCCTTGGAGTTTGTTGAATATGTCCCTCCATTCTCTTCTTGCCTGAAGTGTTTCTTCAGAGAAGTCTGATGTCTGTCAACCTGATTGGTTTTCCTTTGCAGGTTATATGTTTCTTTACCCTTGTCATTTTCATTATTTTTTCCTTGTCTTGGGCTTTTGGAAATTTTACTAATATGTGTCTTGCTGTAGCTTTCTTTTCATTGCAGTGATTTGATGTTCTTTTCGGTTCTTGTATTTCTATTTTCATTTCCTTCTTCATGTTTGGGAAGTTCTCTTCAATTATCTCCTTGAATAGTTTTTCAGCTCCTTGTTCTCTCTCCTCACCTTCTGGGATACCTATGATTCATATTTCCTTTACTCATAGTGTCAGAAATTTCTCGACGTGTTTCTTCATTCTGTTTCTTTTGTAATTCTCTGTCTCTCTTTCTCTCTCTCTCTTTTTTTTTTTTGTTTGTTTTTTTTTAATGTGTGTATCTTCAAGGGTACTGATTCATTCCTCCATTTCTTCTATTATATTTTCATGGCTTTTCCCAGAGTTCTTAAGCTCCCCCATTAGTCTTTGGCTATCCACCAGTTCCTTTACTTTCTTCCTCAGTTCATTAACTATATTATCTCGTTCTGCATTTTCTCTTAGCTCTTTAATTGTTTTCATCATGGCCTTTTGAATTCTTTGTCTATTAGGTGGAAATATTCTTCTGTGTCCATATTATTGGTTTCTGGAGGTTGACTTTCTTTCCGTGGTGTGTTGTTTCTGCAAGGGCCTGCTTGATCAGTTTTTTTTTTTCTTCCCAGTGTTAGCTTTTGACTTTGCTCTTTTTGTAGTGCTCCTCTACTGCTGCTGCTGGTGGGCATGACTTATGGTTTCTCTTGCTGAGGTGTGGATAGGTCTGTCTGGTGTCTAAGCCACTGTGGTTGGGTACATATCTAGATAACTTCAAGTATGGAAGATGTTGTTTTGAGCTGTGCTTTACTCCAGGAGCCCCTGTTTTTCTGACACCCACTGCATAGAATGAGATCCCACATCTCAGCCCGCGATGGTCAAGAGTCTCGTGTGGAGCCCTGAGCCTCCAGAAACACACTGAGGCCAATTCTCTGGGAGGGGACTGCAGGCTGGGTTGGATGTTTCTCTCTGTTAAACAGCTAAGTCCCTCTAGGCATATCTCATTAGAAAACTGGGGTTAAAAGAGAATAAGGAGTGAAAGAAGGGATAAGAGGAAAGAGGGGGATGATATGGAGCTATAAAGGGAAGGAAGGTAATAGGTGGAAGTGAGGGTTAGGTAGGGGGAAGAGAGAAGAGGAAGAGCAAAGGGAGGGGAAGTGATAGAAAGATATGAGAAAGTAGTAATAATAACATTATAGGGATAAAAGAGAAAACTAGATGAAACAGAAAACAGGTAGTAAAGAAGGAGGGGCAGAAAAGACAATCAACTGATCAATAAACAAACAAAAAAAAACACACAAATAGTTTTGGGAGAATTACATCTCAGACCTCTGATGCCTCCCTTTCTGTTTTAGTCTGGTCCCCTGGGGAGTGCCATATGAGTGGGTAGAATAGTCTTCCCAGAGTCCACTACCTCCATTGTGGTGTATCGAGGGAGGATATAGAAAGCTCTCTGAGAGCCAAGGCATAAACCATGGAGTATCCAACAGTATCTGAATGTCCCCACTGCAGCTGTGGGTTTGGGAGGTTCAGCGTTCTTTCTGGTCACCTGAGGAAGTTGGGCAAGTATAGGGGCTCCTGACATCTTCCATCTGGGGGACTGTGGTATCTAGAGGCCCCCAATGTGGGTAAGAGCCCTATGAGGCTCCTTCTGATGCCCCTCCCACTGGTGGTTAAATGGTATGTCTTTCCTGGAGTAACCTCAGCTAAGCCTCTGGGTTTCAGGTGTAGATGGTTGGTGATTTTGTTCTGATCACTAAGTGGAGACAGAGACATCTCCTAGTAAGCTTTCAAGACTGTGCTTCAATGCTTCCACTGCACAGGTCTCAGGGAAAAGGGTGGGGGGACATCACAATGATGGGCTTGCCAGCCAGCCCCTGTGTTGCACAAGCCTGGCTGCCCCTGTCTGCACACCTGTCTCTTTTTGTAGTCTTCCATGTCCCTGGATTCTGCCATTGCCTCCAAACTTTCTCTCCTTCTTCTCTCCTCTTGGATGAAGTATGCTGGCTTTGTGGGTGGGGGCGGCGAGCAGGGAAAAGGGTTTTGGATGGCTGATTCTCTTTTCTTCCTTGCCCTTTTTTTTCTTCACCTTCCCTCTGCTTTAATTGGGACATCAACTTTGTCCAATGCATCTAGGACCTGTTAGGAATTCATTGCTACTTCTCCTTATCAGTTGCTTTTATGGGAGAGTTCACTCCTAGAGTCCTTTAGCAGCCATGTTGGTGATGTCATCTTGAATTATAATTATTCTTAACAGGTTCATTTTACAAAAAAAATAAGTAAAACCAACCCTCCACCCAAAACACTGTGTCTGCTGTAGGTATTGTTGCACTTTAGCTATTGTCCTCCAGGCTGTCTCTGCCTCATCAGCTGTCTCCATTCTGCCTTCTGCACCTCATTCACCTTTAAAACTGCTTTTGCAAAGAATATGCACTGGAGCAAAGAAAGTTTGTTCAATTCAATGGTGCTGGGAAAACTAGGTTGCTACATGCAAAAGAATGAAGCTTGACCACTACCTCACACCATGCACAAAAACCAACTCAAAATGGATTAAAGAACTAGACATAAGACCTGAAACCATAAAATACATAGAAGAACAAATAGTCAAAAAACTACATGACATGCACCTCAAAAACACCTTTACAGACACATTACCCAAAGCAGTGATAGTGAAGGCAAAGATAAACAGCTGGGACTACATCAAATTAAAAAGCTTCTGCACAGAAAAAGAGACAATAACCAAAACAAAGAGAAATCCCACCGACTGGGAGAAAATTTTTGCACACAACACTAACGATAAAGGACTGATCACAAAAATCTACAAAGAGCTGATGAGACTCAACAAAAACAAAGATAATAATCCAGTCAAAAAATGGGCAGAAGAGCTAAAAATAAACTTCTCTGAAGAAGAAATGCAAATGGCCACCAGGCATATGAAAAAATGTTCAACATCACTTGTAATCAGGGAAATGCAAATCAAAATTACAATGAAATACCATCTCACACCAGTGAGAATGGCACATATTAAAAAAAAACTAGCAACAACAAATGTTGGCGAGGTTGTGGAGAAAAAGGAACTCTCCTGCACTGTTGGTGGGAGTGCAAACTGGTCCAACCACTATGGAGAGCTGTGTGGAGATTTCTTGAACTACTAAACATAGAGCTTCCATATGATCCAGCAATTCCACTCCTAGGTATTTACCCAAAGGACACAGAAACAGTAATTCCAAAGGGCACCTGCACCCCTATGTTTATAGCAGCACTATTTACAATAGTAAGCAATGAAACAACTGAAATGCCCCAAAATAGATGACTGGATCAAGAAGATGTGGTTTTTTTTTGGGGGGGTGGAGGGAGGGAGGGATTGGGGTCAAAATTGGGGGGTTGAAATTGTATGGGGAATATAAAAATAAAATTATTATAAAAAAAAAGATGTGGTACATATACACAATGGAATATTAACTCAGCAATCAAAAAAGATAAACACATGCAGTTTGCAGCAACATGGATGGAACTAGAAGGGACCATGCTCAGCAAAATAAGTCAGAAAGAAAAAGAAAAATACCAGATGTTCTCACTCATAGCAGGAAATTAGAAAACCTAAATAAGAGACCAGGAAAAAGACTAATCAATACAAAGTAAAAATCAAAATCAACAAGCAACTATAAACCAGAGACACACTATGGGGAGGGAGGGAGGGGAGGGAAAGGAAGGACTAGAGTCAAAATAAGAGGGGAGGTGCAATGTTGTATGGGGAATATAACCAAAATGAAAATGCATACATTGTGTAAAGATGAAAAAGATGTAAGAATTATATAAAATAAAATATTTAGTAGAGCTTCCATATGATCCAGCAATCCCACTCCTAGGTATCTACCCAAAGGACACAGAAACATCAATTCCAAAGAAAACCTGCACCCCTGTGTTTATAGCAGCACTGTTTACAATAGCTAAGCTTTGGAACAACCCAAATGCCCAAAAATAGATGACTGGATCAAGAAGATGTGGTACATATACACCATGGAATATTACTCAGCATTCAAAAAAGATAAGCACATGCAATTTGCAGCAACATGGATGGCGCTGGAAGGGATCATGCTCAGCGAAATAAGCCAAAAGAAAAAGAAAAATACCAGATGGTATCACTCATAGCAGGAATCTAGAAAACTTAAATAAGGGACCAGGAAAATGAATAACTATAAGAAAGTGAAAATCAGAATCAACACAAAACTATGAAACAGAGACACTTTTGAGGGGGTGGGGGGCGGGGGGGAGGGATTGGGATCAGAAATGGGGGTTGCAACTGTATGGGGAATATAAAAATAAAATTTATTATTAATAATAAAATAAAACATTTAAATAAAAAATTATATATGTAATTAAAAAATTAAAAATAGGAAAAAAACTGCTTTTGCAGAGGCTATCAGTGGTTTTGTGTTGCAAAATCTAATGAACATATTTTAGCCCTTAACTCCATCACTTGACCTGTTGAAGGCACTCAGCATGGTGTTCAAGTCCTTCTTGAAACTCATTCTCTCCTACATCAATGGAGTCATGGATTGTGTCTGCTATGCCATGTGCAAGTTTGATGGTGTCCTCTTATCATTCTTTTAGGGAATAGCTACTGCTAACACAATTTTTGTAACCTATATCTGTCTTTGGATCTTATGTGTATTTTCTGGAGACAGAAGATTGGATTCTGTTTTCTAATCTAACATGCCACTTTGTGTCATTTTTGTGTGTGTGTGTGTGTGTTTAGTCATTAACATTAGGGTGATTATTGATATTTAGAATTCTGTTACTACCATTCTGTTCATTATTTGTGGTTCTATTTAATTTATTGTAGATTTTTCATTTTCATTTCTCTGTGGTTTAGATCCTAAGACTTCTTGTAATATTTCTTAGAGTGGGTGTTGAATAGAAGCTAATTTCTAAACACTTTTTTTTGTCTGTGAATGTTTTTATTTTTCACTCATAAAAGAAGGAAAGAAGGAGAGCTTTGCAGGATAATACATTCTTGCTTGGAATTTTTTGTTTTGGAGATTTTCAATATGTTACTCCATTCTCTTCTTGCCCATAGTGTTTCTTCACTATGGACTCTTTGAAGCTTTACTATTATGTGTCTTGTAGTTTTCCTTTCATTATGGTAATTTGGTGTTCTTCTAACATGTTGTATGTCTATTTTAATTTCCTTCACATTTGGGAAGTTATTTTCAGCTGTTTCCTTGAACAGTTTCTCAGTTCCTTTGTCTCTCTCTTCTCCTTCTGTGATTCTTACGACTCTTATATTTCCTTTCCTCATGGTGTTGGAGATATCTTGAAATGTTTCTTCATTCTTCCTTAGTACTTTTCTTTCCTTTTCTTTTTTGGTTCTTTTTATATCTGTATCTTTGAGAGTACTGATTTCTTTTTTCATTTCATCTTTTCTATTTTCATGGCTTTTTCCAGAATTCTTTAGCTCCTCCATTGATTTTTTAATATGTTGCAGTTCCTTTAATTTTTTATGTAAAGATTCATTCTCATTCTTCAGTTCATTGATTATATTTCTCATATCATTCACTTCCTTTTCTTCATCCTTAAGTTTTTTTTTTAATTATGTGATTCTGAATTCTTTACCTGTCGGAGAAATTAGTCCATGTAAGTGTTTTTGGGTTCTGGGAGCTCACTTTCTTTTTGTGGTGTGTTGTTCCCAAGAGGGCTTGCTTGACCATTTGTATTTATATTTTTTTTTCTCCTCATTGTTTGCTTTTGGGTTTCATCTATACATAGGGCCACTGTTCCATTGGTGCCAGTGGGCATGATTTCTTGGTGTTTCTGCTAGGGTCTCAGGTTCTGTTAGGGGGAAAATGATGTCCTAAAGCTAATTCCATACAGGCTTTGTGGACTCCACCCCCACCCCAGGCCAAAGCCAAAGACACTGGGAACTCCAAATCCCATCACCACCAAAGGGAAGGTGGTTGGGACCTGAGGGTGGGGTTAAGCAGCCAGGTGGGTATAAACCCAGACACGTGGGCTTTGGAGGGGCTCCCCCATTTTGGCTCTCTGCCAGCTCGCAGCGTCCGGCCAGCTCTGAGAGTGCTTTTTGGGTTTCCAGGTCGTCGGATCGGGTAGGACGCATTAAAGACTTTATTTCCCTATTTTCTCCCTGAGTTGTACATTTTCCTTATTTCCTTTTCCCTTGTAAATAAACCTTTTATTAACCTTTTGTGTATGCCGTAGTGGAGTATTAATAAGTCCCTTTTAAGCGCGTGAGTGAGGACCCACAGCCAGGCAACCCATTCAATATCGGGGCTGCCCTATAACAGTTCCACTGGGGTTGGGGGTGGAGTGCCCTGCTTCAACTTGGGCAGGCATCTCTTTGTGCCTTTTTTCCCTCCCTGAGGTGTGTCCCACCTCTTACTGGGCCATCCCAGGGCTGGTGCAATCCTGTTAGGGTTCATGAGAGCTCTGTTGATATGGGTACAACAATGGCTGCTTGCCCTGGAAGTCATTGGGTCTCTGTGTGCTCTTTGTCCCTCCCATGTCATGTTTATCATACCTTTAACCAGTTCCTTTATGACATTTTTTTAAATTACTTTTTTTTTTTTTTGGTTATTGAAAGCCATCCTGCTAAGAACATACTCGTACAATGTCATTTCATATTCTATAGGTCTATCAGTGGGTCAATGCCTGGAACTTTGTTCAAAAGCTGTTCTCTGGGGCCTCCCAGGTGGCGCAGCGGTTGAGCGCTGGGTTGCGAAGCTGCCCGCGGCCTCTGCGGCGCCGGTTCGATCCCCGGCTGCTCCCCGGCCACCGGAGGAGGGTCCCACATGGCGTGCAGACCTCTCCTGCCGCCCGCTGCTCCCCTCAGCAGTGTACTTCGGTCCTTCTGCCTGTTCTGCTCCCCGCTCTGGCTCTGGTGAATTCTCTCGCCCTCCCGGCTTCTGACTGTACCCAGTGCATGTATAAACCAAAAAACAAACAAACAAATAGATAAATAAGACATGCCTCTAGAAAATTAAAAAAAAAAAAAAAAAAAAAACAAAAGCTGTTCTCTGTATGTCTATTAGGTGCCAGACTAGGGACTTACATTCAGGATTACAACACTCTTAATTTGCACACTCACATTGCATTATACAGTGTGATGCAACAATGCATGATCCTTTACTGTGAACCACAAATTATGGGTTGTCAATATCAACAGTCAGAAAGAAAAATAGCCACAGCAAGCAGGGAAAGCTATATGTGGTGTCCATTTGACAACAAAAATACTGTTGCTTCAACCCCTATTTTGGGCGCTGCCATAAGATTTCTGTATGTTCCCCTCACCTCCAACATACATATACTACCTTCTGCATCCATGTGTGAAACAAATTTTTTTCTCTCCTGGGAGAAATTTTTAGGAGACAGGGCTTTCAGTAGTAATATCCAGATAATCTTGGGTCAATGAGATCAGTTGTTCACCCATTAAGTGTTTCACCCAAAAGCTTTGTAAACCTTTATTTTAAGGTGTGTAATTTGGAAAGAACACCACCTGAAATAATTTACCAAACTTTATTGTGTATGCTTGAGAGAAAGGAGTTAGTGAGAAAATACCCAGATGAACATGTGTTAGAATTTGAAAAGATTTTACCAACATATTGCTAGGGAGAATGTCTGGATCTTTGGCCCACATATGAAACAATGTCCTAAATGGTTTTTGTCCATAAGTCATTGTGTTCAATTACTTCTAACTAGCACACAAAAAGATGTAAAGTAAATATTCAAAAGTCTTTTTCCAGGTGTTTACACTGTGATGGCCTAAGTTTGATCCCTGGCTAGGGAGCTAACCCACATGGCACAGCAGACCGCTATTGTCTTGTCCACTGCTGCCCTTAACCATATATCTGCCTGTTCTGCTCCCCACTCAGTCTCTAATGAATCCTTTCCTCCCCCTCCCCAACCCACGCACCTTTGGCCTACACCCTAGTTCTTCTACAAAAAAGAAGTTTGTTTTCCCAGTAAATTTTATGTTTACCACCTTACTTCAAATAACCGGCAGAATCAACATTCTTAAAAAATAGACATTCAGGGCCTCCCTGGTGGCACAGCGGTTGAGCGCTGGGTTGCGAAGCCGCCCACAGCCTCTGCAGTGCCGGTTCGATCCCCGGCTGCTCCCCGGCCACCAGAGGAGTGTCCCACATGGTGCGCAGACCTCTCCTGCCGCCCGCTGCTCCCCTCAGCAGTGTACTTCGGTCCTTCTGCCTGCTCTGCTCCCCGCTCTGGCTCTGGTGAATTCTCTCACCTTCCCGTGCTTCTGACTGTACCCAGTGCTTGTATAAATAAATAAATAAATAAATAAATCTATCTTTAAAAAAATAAAAAAAAATAGACATTCAAATAATGAAAATTGGAAGAACATTTGGACCTCAACAGGCTCTCTATAGCAATAGGGCTACAAAAGAGTTCAGAACTCAGGGGTCTCCTTGGTGGTACAAGGGGTTAAGATGAAGCAGTATGAAGCTATCAGCAGCCACTGCAGCATGAATTAAATCCCTGGCCAGGGAGGTGACCCACCTGGCGCAGGAGACCTCTCCAGTCTCACCTGCTGCTCCCCTCAGCAGTGTATTTCAGTACATCTGCCTGTCCTGCACCCCAGCTCTTGTATGTATAAATAAATAAATCTTTAAAAATGTAAATAAAGGGGTTCAGAACTCATAGCAAGCTCTGCCTACACACATTAATAGAAACTGAATGTTGAAATACAACTTCTACCATATGTTAAGTAGTTTTATCATAGCTTACTCAAGGGATTAAAAAGGGATATATTTCAATTTTTCATTAATATGTGGGTGAGTATATTGATTTAAATGACCATGACATTTGTAAAATATTTTAATATCATATTTGCATGTATGTGGTCTCATAGTCCCTCATAGTCCCTCATAGTCCTTCATTTGAAGGGGTTCTGGAAATCAGGATAGATTCCTTCAGTTGTTCCCCTAATTCTTCATTAAGGCTTATCCTATTGCAGCTCTATTTTTAACCATCTTGATTGTCCAGGAGCAAGGATTGGGCCATTCTTAAGGAGCTATATGGTAAATGGACAAGTGTTAGGTGGTAACCATAAACCATCTTGTCTTCCTCACCTCCTGCCAGTCATTGAGTGATTGAGAGATTTGAGGTTCCTTCCAACTAAACCTACCATCACAGTAAATGAGACCTGTGGAGAGCAGATCCTCTGGATTTTCAGGGAGAGGTCTGATTACGTACAATTTTATAATTTTGAAAGCTGCAATTTTTTTAATGTGTGAAAAAAGGCAATTCAATTTTTGTATCCTTATGAGGACTCATATGCTTAATTCACAAATCAAAATGAAGTAAAAAAAATCAGGACTTAACAACCACAATGGAGAGCTGTGTGGAGATTTCTGGACCTACTAAACATAGAGCTTCCATATGATACAGCAATTCCACTCTTAGGTATTTACCCAAAGGACACAGAAACATCCATTCCAAAGAACACCTGCACCCCTTTGTTTATAGCAGCACTATTTACAATAGCTAAGCTTTGGAAACAGTCCAAATGCCCAAAAATAGATGACTGGATCAAGAAGATGTGGTCCATATATACCATGGAATATTACTCAGCATTCAAAAAAGATAAACACATGCAATTTGCAGCAACATGGATGGCGCTGGAAGGGATCATGCTCAGCAAAATAAGCCAGAAAGAAAAAGAAAAATACCAGATGGTCTCACTCATAGCAGGAATCTAGAAAACTTAAATAAGGGACCAGGAAAATGAATAACTATAAGAAAGTGAAAATCAAAAACAACAAAAAACTATGAACCAGAGACACTTTTTGGGGGTTGGAGGGTGGGAGGGGAGGGATTGGGGTCAGAATGGGGGGGTTGCAATTGTATGGGGAATATAAAAATAAAATTTATTATTTAAAAAAAATAAAAAAAATTTAAAAAATCAGGACTTAAAATCTTATTTGTGGTCTGAGCTTAGCTATCTAAAACATGCATATGCATAACAGAGAAGCCAATGTATTGTAATACAAACAGTGGGAATTTATGGTTGCCCCCACAGGTAATGAGACAAAATTTGACTTTCTTCTTTATCTCTTTCTACAAATTGTAATTGAGTGACTTTGTTAAATCTTTCATGAGTCCTCAGAAAGCGGTAACACCATCTGTACCTTACTTTTTTCTATTTTTTCCAGTATATTTTTGTCAGTGATTTACATACCTTTATAATATGGGGGTTATATCTGCATTCCTCCATATGTGAACATGGTTCACTCACCATCCCCCAAAACTCCAGTATCTTTATCCAAGCCCCTTCTTTCCACTAGCCCCTCCTCACCTCCCATTCCCCAGTAACCAATATATATTTCAAAGTGTCTAATAGTTATTCTTGTTCTTTGCCACTTTGTTTTCTTTGGTTATTTAAATTTCACAAATGAGTTAAAGTATTCAGTAACTGTCTTTCAATATCTGACTTATTTCATTTAGCATAATGGACAATATCCATCCATTTTGTACCAAAGGGGAATATTACATCATTTTTTTAAAGATTTATTTTGTTTTATTTATACAAGAACTGAGGTACAAGCCAGAGGTACAGAAGGGTGAGAGAATTCACCAGAGACAGAGCAGGGAGCAGAACAGGAAGAAGGACCAAAAACACTGCTGAGGGGAGCAGCAGGTGAAACAGGAGAGGTTTGACATGCCATGTGGCTATCTCCCTGCCCGGCCGGGGATCGAACCTGTGCTGCAGAGGCTGTGGACAGCTCCACAGCGCTGTGCTCAACCCGCTGTGACACCTGGCAGGCCCTATTACATCTTTTTTTTAGTAGCTGAGTAGTATATATTCTTTATAATGGAACACCATATAACCTCCCATTTGCAACAAGGATCCATCCTGACTACACACAAACACAGATGCACACACAGAGAAGCACACATAGACTTACATAGAGGTACAGACACACAGTTTTGAGAATTTGTCTGTTAGCACTCTGTTCTACCACTAGCAGAGCAGTGAACAGAGGTGTGCTATTTGATGAGGCACTGGGGAAAGATTGTCATCCTTTGTTTCAGGGGAATGGATTCTCAGGCATAGAAGATGTCTGAAGTGAGGCATAAGTTCCTAAAGAGTGGGTTTCCTTTTGATACCGGAAATGTCAGGCCTAGTCTCCCAGCCAGGAATGGATCCCAGGCTGCAGGGGCAAATGCTGAGCCCCAGCCACTAGACCCCCATGGGCTGGTGTCTCACAAAGCCACAGCCGGAACTTCGTAGACGCTCAGGCAAGCAAGTGAGAAGAGGCAGGTTTGTTTACAGAAAGAAAAAGTTTATTGAGGAGAAAAAGAGCAGAAATAAAGTGGGACTCCCAGGCCAGGGAACCAGGCCTGGGAGGGGCAAGGAAGTCAAAGTGGAGTTGTGTCTCAAGGAATATATACCTTTTTCCCTGATTATTCTAAAGCACCACCAGTCTCTTTGTGATTGGTCAGTTCTCAGCTGTCTCACTTAATTTGCTACTGAGTGGGGGATCTTCACATTCCTTATCTAACAGGTTTGTCTTTCCCCATTTGTTACATCTTTATCTTTATGGCCTAGTCTTCCAGGAGAGCATCTCCACACTTTATCTTTATCACCTGAAGAAAACCAGGACCATCCTGGATATTGTCCCTGGTCCTGGAATGTTTGTTTTTCCCATTTTGTTAACAATGGTCCTGGGATGTTTGTTTTTCCCAGTGGAATTGGTTGCATTCCCTTGGTTGTCCTTATCTCTGAAGCCTCCCTAAATTCTTCTAGGTCCCCTACTGCACTGTCCCTGAAACTGCCTAATAACCCTAGCTTGCCCTGTGTCTCATTCCCCCCTTCTGTGAATGGAGCCCCTAACTGCAGTTAGGGAAAAGGGACGTTGTTCTGATCAGTAACTACTTCCTGCGGAAAGTGGGCGATGAGGGGAAGCAGTCAGGGCTCCATCGCAGGGCGACGATCTAAGGGACCCTGGAAGATGGACTGTGGAGGCATCATTTTGGGTTCCATGTGAAGGACCATTTGGAGCTTGATGGCCTCCAGGTGAGCGGAGATGATGCAGGATGCAGGGCCCAAACAAAAGAACAATAAAGAGAATTAGTAAAGGAACGAGAAAAGGGAGTAGCCAGGACAGAAGTTGTCCTTTTATAGAATCAAAGATTATCTGTGTCCAGTTAAGTCCTTGTCCTGCCTGTCTTTTGAGATCATGCACAATCCGTATATTTTTTTTTAGTATTTCTAAATTTTCTTCTACCTCATGGGAAGTATTTATTCAAAAGCAACATGTTTTATTTAAGAGGGCACAAACTCCTTTACTTTAGCCATTGGCAGGTCTAGGGTTTTGAGATTTTATATTACCACTGAGACTAGGGATTTTAAGGAGCAATGTTGGGCTAGTGCCCCAAACACCTGGAGGTGCTGTTGCCAAAATGACAGAATCAGTGAGAACTAGGGCTTTAGTGCCATTTTTATCTTATGCAGCAACAGCTAGGAGAGCCAATAGTGGCTGTGGAGGCTGCTAGTTTGGAATGTAGTTAAAATTTTTCATCCTAATAGAGGAAGTTAGGAAAACAAAACTAAAAAAAATGTATAAACAAGTGGCCTCGTAGCAAGCAAGGTAGTAGTGCTGTAAAGTATCCTGGCTCAGGCTGGCCTTCTGTACTAGTGAGGGGGACAATTGACCAGTAGGTCAGTCCAAAGAATTGGAGTAAAGCAGAGTAAGTGGCCCCTTATTTACCAAAAAGGTGATTTTTATGTCTGCCACTTTTAGGGTCACCTGAGGCTTGTCCATATAAACAGTAAACAGGGGAGTCTCTCTCACCTCTGGGCTTCTTCAGAGAAGATCTTCTCCTGCACCAGGTTCTTCACAGTCAGAGGCAGCTAACGGTCAAGTCTGTCCTCCCATCCTGGCCCGTGGTTTGGGCTGTCCCCTCCCTCTCTGGAGAGTGGGACAGTCCCTTTTTAGTGCCCTGTGTGATGGCACAGAAGGCATGGCCCTGAGGACAGCTTCTTGCAGCTGAGGTGTCCTGGTTGCAGGCAATGGATGCAAGCTGGCAGCCCATTAAGAGGTTGAGGTCCCAAATGCCCTAGGGCACATGGGGCCTGGAGTGAGTCTGAGGTGGCAGGGTACTAACAATGGCAACTGCCATTTACTGGCCCTTCTCTTACCTTCCTCTCCCTTTTTTTAGTGTAGTTAGTCCCCTCCATATTACTATAGGCCTTGAAGGCCGTGTTTAAAAGTGTTAAAAGGATTTTAGGCCCTTGACTTAGTCTCTGAAGTTTACACCTGATGTCAGAGCAAGGCTGAATAATGAAGGAGACCGAGACCGTTAAATTGTTTGTCCTTTTTAGAGTCTAGATTAGTATACCTGTTTATAGCCTCAGTCACTGTAGCCTGAAATGACTGGCTTATTAGGTTTTGAGAAGTCTTATGTGTTTTAGAATAATTTTATTTGTGTACATTTATGTTGAAAAGGTGAAACAATTTTATGAGAATACTGTCTATGAGGTATCAATATACCCAAATTGACTCAGTTTGTTTTCACAACAAGAAACAATTTTATATATTAAAATAACTAAAGCCTGGTGGGCCTCCCTGGTGGCGCAGCGGTTGAGCGCTGGGTTGCGAAGCTGCCTGCAGCCTCTGCGGCGCCAGTTCGATCCCCCGCTGCTCCCCGGCCACAGGAGGAGGGTCCCACATGGCGCGCAGATCTCTCCTGCCACCCGCTGCTCCCCTCAGCAGTGTACTTCGGTCCTTCTGCCTGCTCTGCTCCCCGCTCTGGCTCTGGTGAATTCTCTCACCCTCCCGCGCTTCGGACTGTACCCAGTGCTTGTATAAATAAAATAAAAACAAATAAATCTTAAAAAAAAAAAATAAAAAAAAAAATAAAATAACTAAAGCCTGGTGCCACACAGGTGCACAACTTACATTTAAGTTAACCAAAATATTTTATGACAAGTCACTTGAGAACACAAAAATTTTCTGTCAAAAATCCCTCACTCAGACCTTTAACACTTTCCTTTGTCTTTTTTTCTTTTTTTAAAAACACAAACACACCTCACTTTACTTGTATTCAGAATTATTACACCTTAGTTTTTAATTTTTGTATTGTAAGACACCACAATAGTTGTTACACTATCATTTTTTTAGACTACACAACTTACAGACACATTTTTTAATTTTTTTGTTGTTGTTGTTGAGATGACATTAAACTTTAGTTTTCTTACAATGAGGAGTAAAATGTAAACCTGAAATTTCAGAGAATGGTTAACAAATTTTATTTTATTATTTTTTTATAACATGAGAAAATGCTGAATGGAAAATCTCTTAAGGAAAGTCTGGTATTATATTTTTATGTGTTTTTTTAATAATAAATTTTATTTTTATATTCCCCATACAATTGCAACCCCCCCATTTTGACCCCAATCCCTCCCCTCCCACCCTCCAACCCCCCAAAAGTGTCTCTGGTTCATAGTTTTTTGTTGATTTTGATTTTCACTTTCTTATAGTTATTCATTTTCCTGGTCCCTTATTTAAGTTTTCTAGATTCCTGCTATGAGTGAGACCATCCGGTATTTTTCTTTTCTTTCTGGCTTATTTCGCTGAGCATGATCCCTTCCAGCGCCATCCATGTTGCTGCAAATTGCATGTGTTTATCTTTTTTGAATGCTGAGTAATATTCCATGGAGTATATGTACCACATCTTCTGGATCCAGTCATCTATTTTTGGGCATTTGGATTGTTTCCAAAGCTTAGCTATTGTAAACAGTGCTGCTATAAACATAGTGGTACAGGTGCTCTTTGGAATTGATGTTTCTGTGTCCTTTGGGTAAATACCTAGGAGTGGAATTGCTGGATCATATGGAAGCTCTATGTTTAGTAGGTCCAGAAATGTCCACCCAGCTCTCCATAGTGGTTGGACCAGTTTGCACTCCCACCAGCAGTACAGGAGAGTTCCTTTTTCTCCACACCCTCACCAACATTTGTTGTTGCTAGTTTTTTTAATATGTGCCATTCTCATCAAAACTGCATGGTATTGGAACAAGAACAGATACACAGACCCATGGAATTGAATAGAAAATCCAGAAATAAACCCACAGATTTATGGCCAACTAATCTTTGACAAAGGAGCAAAGAATATGCATTGGAGCAAAGAAAGTTTGTTCAATAAATGGGAAAACTGGGTCGCTACATGCAAAAGAATGAAGCTTGACCACTACCTCACACCATACACAAAAATCAACTCAAAATGGTCTAAAGAACTAGACATAAGACCTGAAACCATAAAATACATAGAAGGAAATATAGGCGAAACACTGCGTGATATGCACATCAAAGACATCTTTACAGACACATCACCCAAAGCAGTGATAGTGAAGGCAAAGATAAACAGCTGGGACTACATCAAATTAAAGAGCTTCTGCACAGCAAAAGAGACAATAACAAAAACAAAGAGAAACCCCACCAACTGGGAGAACATTTTTGCACCCAACACTAATGATAAAGGACTGATCACAAAAATCTGCAAAGAGCTGATGAGACTCAACAACAACAAAGAAAATAATCCAGTGAAAAAATGGGCAGAAGAGCTAAAAATAAACTTCTCTGAAGAAGAAATGCAAATGGCCAACAGGCATATGAAAAAATGTTCAACAAATTTTATTACTTAACTTAGCAAAAACCTTAGTTTAGCTTTAGTTTTTTTTTTTAGAACTGGAATTTTAAGTTAACTACAGAGTTGCCACAGTAACAATTTTATATACCAAGTTTTCTTAGGCAAGCACTAGATAGATTGACAAAAGCAAGAAAAAATTAGGCACTTAATACCATAAACTTTTTTCAGTAACTTGTCCATATTGCTTTAGATGTTACCTTGAATTCTGTAAAGAAATATAGTCATAGACTGGGAGAATATATTGTTTATTCCAAGGGGAAAAGACAAGTAGATTAGTCTTTCTGGAACAAGATCTTATCAAGAGATAGAAGCCTAGAAGTAAGTTTTGTTTGTTTGTATAGGCCAGGTTAATTATTATTTCCTTTGTAGAGCATGAGTAAACACATTTAAACAACAGTAAAGTATTAATACCCAACATTAAAACCTTAAGACATGTATGCTTTTTAAACCATTAAATTTTGAATTAGTTTTTCTTTATCACAATTTTAGATCGCAATCTCAAAATTTAGGATTTTTTATATATATATAGGCACCAAACAAAAAATATCAAATATTTGGGAATAAATCTAACAAAAGAGGTAAAGGACCTATACAAAGAAAACTATAAAACACTGTTAAAAGAAATAGAAGAAGACACAAAGAAATGGAAAGACATCCCCTGCTCATGGATTGGGAGAATAAACATTATTAAAATGGCCATCCTACCAAAAGCAATATACAGATTCAATGCTATTCCAATCAAAATTTCAATGTCATTCTTCAAAGAAATAGAACAATTATTGATGAAATTCATATGGAATCACAAAAAAACCCGAATAGCCAAAGCTCTCCTGAAAAAAAAGAAGGGAATGGAGGCATCACACTCCCAGACTTCAAACTCTACTACAAAGCCATAATCATCAAAACTGCATGGTATTGGAACAAGAACAGACATACAGACCAATGGAATCGAATAGAAAATCCAGAAATAAACCCATAGATTTATGGTCAACTAATCTTTGACAAAGGAGCAAAGACTATGCATTGGAGCAAAGAAAGTTTGTTCAATAAATGGTGCTGGGAAAACTGGGTCGCAACATGCAAAAGAATGAAGCTTGACCACTACCTCACACCATATACAAAAATCAACTCAAAATGGATTAAAGAACTAGACATAAGACCTGAAACCATAAAATACATAGAAGGAAATATAGGCGAAACACTACGTGATTTGCATATCAAAGACATCTTTACAGACACATCACCCAAAGCAGTGATAGTGAAGGCAAAGATCAACAGCTGGGACTACATCAAATTAAAGAGCTTCTGCACAGCAAAAGAGACAATAACATAAACAAAGAGAAACCCCACCAACTGGGAGAAAATTTTTGCACCCAACACTAATGATAAAGGACTGATCACAAAAATCTGCAAAGAGCTGATGAGACTCAACAACAACAAAGAAAATAATCCAGTCAAAAAATGGACAGAGGAACTAAAAAGAAACTTCTCTGAAGAGGAAATGCGAATGGCCAACAGGCATATGAAAAAATGATCAACATCACTTGCAATCAGGGAAATGCAAATCGAAACTACCATGAGATACCATCTTACGCCAGTGAGAATGGCACATATTAAAAAAACTAGCAACAACAAATGTGGAGAAAAAGGAACTCTTCTGCACTGTTGGTGGGAGTGCAAACTGGTCCAACCACTATGGAGAGCTGTGTGGAGATTTCTGGACCTACTAAACATAGAGCTTCCACAGGATCCAGCAATTCCACTCCTAGGTATTTACCCAAAGAACACAGAAACATCAATTCCAAAGAACACCTGCACCCCTATGTTTATAGCAGCACTGTTTACAATAGCTAAGCTTTGGAAACAGCCCAAATGCCCAAAAATAGATGACTGGATCAAGAAGATGTGGTACATATATACCATGGAATATTACTCAGCATTCAAAAAAGATAAACACATGCAATTTGCAGCAACATGGATGACGCTGGAAGGGATCATGCTCAGTGAAATAAGCCAGAAAGAAAAAGAAAAATACCGGATGGTCTCACTCATAGCAGGGATCTAGAAAACTTAAATAAGGGACCAGGAAAATGAATAACTATAAGAAAGTGAAAATCAAAATCAACAAAAACTATGAACCAGAGACACTTTTTGGGGGGTGGGGGGCAGGAGGGGAGGGATTGGGGTCAGAATGGGGGGATTGCAATTGTATGGGGAATATAAAAATAAAATTTATTAATTAAAAAAAAATTAAAAAAATAAATAAAAAAAAATAAAATAAAATTAATCCTCCGGAGGCAAAAAGCAAGAACAAAGAGATTTCTTGATTTTCATTTAAAATTTTTTTTTTTTTTTGCCATGTGTACTCATTTTAAGAAACAGTTATTTTTACCAATATTTGCAAAGACACTGAGAAACTATGATTTAGTAAACTCCCCTTTTTTGGTAACACTTTTTTTGTTTGACACATTCATTTAACCAAGTTTTTAATATCCTTTTTACATTAAGTAAGTTTTTAATGACATAGAAGTTAGAATCCTTACATAGAACAATTATTCAATTTTAACCCTTACTTAAATCCTAGGGTCCAACAAAAGACCACAACAGTTTTAAAGTTAAGCAGTTTGAATTAACTTTCTCAGACAAGAAAAACATTTTAAGTTTGTATTTTTAAGTATTATTAATTGGCTTTACATTGTTTTAGTTTTGTCACACTGAGACCAAGCACATTTTTAAGACAAAAGACATTTTTTTCTTTTCAGAACCGTGTATGGGGAGGACAGGAGAAGAGGAAGAATAAGATTTTTCTTTACAGTTTGCCTGTTTTCATACTCTTATCAGAAATTAATTAGTCTTAATAAGAAACTAAACTTTTACAGGTCCAATAAGCAGTTTAGAAGTTGTCACTTAACCAAAAATCACCTTTTATAGCTCGTTAGCAAGTCCAAAGTAAATCAGCAGTTTTTACCTTTAACATTTTAGACTTTAAAATCAGAAAAACACAGGGAAATAGAACTTTTTCCCTAGCATGAACCAAACAGTTTTTCCAGGTGGACAAAGGGAGAGTCTACTTCCCCCACAACTGGAAGGCAACAGAGACATACCAATAATCTCAACACTGGAAAAATAATCCAGGCAGCTGCTTATTGAGAGCAAAGGCAGTCTTTTTTACCAGCCAGCTGTAGTGGACCCCTTGAATTATTAGTCCCCAGCATTTTGTTTTTTTGTTTTGACTGTGACCAAGGAGGGTTAGCTGGAGAAGATGCCATTTATGGCCAAATTGGGCTAGTTTTTTAATCTAAAAATGTGGCTTAAGGGCCTGTCCCATGGAATTGAGATAGAGCATTTTATGGTCTCTGTAGCAATAAAAGAAAGGTACCCGCAATAGCAGCGCAGAGACAAAGCAGGGACATTTCTACAGTTAAGTCAGAGGTCGTCCCATCCGACCAGGACCATATATTATGGCCTCTCGACTGGCTTTCAGCTCTAGGATGCAGGAGAGATGCCGAGACTTGGGTCTAAGTGACTAAGAGAAGTAACAGGTGAGATAGGAGACAATTACTCCTGAAAATTGGTCTCAATTCTAAGATGGAGGAGAGACGCGTGCCTCTTTTGCATGGCTGACGAGGAGGCTCCCAATTGCAAAAAGGAATGAAAGCGGGTGTCCATCACCAGCTTCTTTCCCCAAAGGTGGAGAAAACCTATAGACAGGTCAAATTATGGATTTAGGGTCAAATTGAACCCACTTCTCAATCCACTTCTCCCTTGCCTTTTTACCGGAGGCGTCCCTCCATTTAAACTTGGAGCTCTAACTGTGAGTGATCAACAGTTTCCTCGCATAAAAGTCCACTGGAGTTAACCACTCCTTTCCAGTGTGACCGATGTATCTCTGCCTGTCTCCCACTGAACAGACAGGTGTGGGGTACCGGACTTTGTGGGACCCTACCGGTGACCCCTAAGCAGTCTCTGTGCAAAGGGCATCTATTCCAAGCTTCTAGCGAGCTTATACTAAGCCATTCTCATCTGATGAAAGGCCCTGAACAAACCTGAACAGTAGAGACTTAACACAAGCCACAGACCGAGTCCTGCGACCTAACTTTTAATGATGTCCATTTGCCAGACAACAAAACTGATTCCTTTTTTCTTAAGTCATAGCCCTTGAAGCGGCAGTAGCGCAGAACCTGTTATTTACTTATTTTAAACTCCCTTTTGAAAAACTGCCATGAGACAAATTTATAATACCAAAGGTATAATTAATTAGCTGGACCTAGGGTTTGAGGCAAACCTATACATACATTCCTGTCATAATATGAAACTCAGCCTCTCCTGCCTGTGCCAACCAGCAGTATTAAAACAGACACCAGGGAAAAAGGCTCCCAGGGGTGCCCCAAGATTTTTATAAGACCATTTTGTACCTTATGTTTGTAAGTTGCCTTGATAGAAGCTGAAAGAAGTCCGTCCTATAGGGGAGGGATCAAGAAGGTGAAAGTCCCTTTTTTTTTTACTGTTTGGCCTCCGTGACTCTCGCCTAGGTGCCAACCTAGCAGAACACCTTGTCTGAGCCATCAGATTTCCTGGATGTCCAGGGTTCCAAGGTCACAGTTTGGTCGTTCTGAGCACCCTCGGAGTCCACGGATGATAGAGGAAAGTAGGAATCAGTGACAAGAGAGTCCCGACATTCCCACTCAGCAAGTGGGGGATCAGGAAGCTTTGCCAGCTGAGAAACCTGTCACCCGAGACTTTAAGAATGGCGGCCTCATACTAATCGCTTTTACCAGGCCGACGGGTGCCCATTAATTTTTTTTTGCAATCAAATAAAGGACAGAGAAAAAGTTTGTGAAATATTTACTGCCTCTCTGAAGCCCACAGGTAACAGAGAAGTAAAATCAGTTGTGTTGCAAGAGAAGGAAGAATGGAAAGAGAGAGAGAGAGAGCAAGGAAAGTTAAGAGGAGCCATTCAAATAATCCTAGCAGGGATCTGAGGCCAGGGTAGGGTTCTGTGTCGGATCCTGTGTGGTGCTTAGTGAGGAATGACTTTCCCAATTGTCACATTGGGACCATTCATCCTCCACTGGGTCTCGGCAGCTCCCCCTCTGCTGAAGGCAAGGGAGGATGGTCCGAGCTGCTGGGAGATCAGCCCCTTATGTGCAGCTCCCGGATGGCCTCTACATGACGTATGTGCCTAGCTCTTCGGAGACCGGAGTCCCTCATACGACGACAACCAGACTTTTATTCTTTGACTGGTAGTTGGGCTAGTCCCCTTACCTGGTCTGGTCACCAGTTTATCCTTTCACAGAAGTCTTTAAGGCAGTCGCCCTTTGGCATTTACCAACTGTCCTGTGCCCTTTTTATGGCCTCTTTGATGGCTCTGAGAGAAAGAAAATGTTTAGCAAGAGAAGTTTAGGACAAGCTGAAGATAGAAACAATTTGTGCCTCTCGGCTGACTTACCTAAAATCTTGTGAGATCCCGGACGAGCCCCCAAAATGATACCAGAATTATCTGGCCTAGTCTCCCAGCCAGGAACGGATCCCAGGCTGCAGGGGCAATGCTGAGCCCCAGCCACTAGACCCCCATGGGTTGGTGTCTCACAAAGCCACAGCAGGAACTTCGTAGACGCTCAGGCAAGCAAGTGAGAAGAGGCAGGTTTGTTTACAGAAAGAAAAAGTTTATTGAGGAGAAAAAGAGCAGAAATAAAGTGGGACTCCCAGGCCAGGGAACCAGGCCTGGGAGGGGCAAGGAAGCCAAAGTGGAGTTGTGTCTCAGGGAATATATACCTTTTTCCCTGATTATTCTAAAGCACCACCAGTCTCTTTGTGATTGGTCAGTTCTCAGCTGTCTCACTTAATTTGCTACTGAGTGGGGGATCTTCACATTCCTTATCTAATAGGTTTGTCTTTCCCCATTTGTTACATCTTTATCTTTATGGCCTAGTCTTCCAGGAGAGCATCTCCACGCTTTATCTTTATCACCTGAAGAAAACCAGGACCATCCTGGATATTGTCCCTGGTCCTGGAATGTTTGTTTTTCCCATTTTGTTAACAATGGTCCTGGGATGTTTGTTTTTCCCAGTGGAATTGGTTATATTCCCTTGGTTGTCCTTATCTCTGAAGCCTCCCTAAATTCTTCAGAGGTCCCCTACTACACTGTCCCTGAAACTGCCTAATATCCCTAGCTTGCCCTGTGTCTCACTTTGCTATATTGCTATGGCCTTGCAGATGGTGTTGACTCTGACACCTTGGTTCTGACACCTCAATACCTCTCTGTACCTCATTTATTTTCTCTACTAAGCTTAGTAATTCCTGTCTCTTGGTTTCTATCAGGTAAGAAAATTTCAAGCACACTACTCTCAACATTCTTACCAGAGTTATATATTATTGTATACATGATTTGCTTATAGGTCCTCCAACAAGCACAAAAAGATGACTTTTTAAAATAAAATATGTTTTAAGATATCAGGAAAACATCCCCTTCTTTCAAAGTTCTTTCTTTTAGTAAGTATTGTTTTAAATTGCGGAGTCATTTCCATTTCTAGCACCATTTGTTTGAGGATGGCTTATGTCTGCCAGAATCTACAATGGGCATGCCATCTATGTATATGTGGCTGATATCTCACAGGTTTTTATTTCTATTCACTTGCTATTGTTCCCACGAATCTGACAGATTCTTGTTTTCTTTTCCCTATCTCTTGTCTCCACATTATCCTTATTAATCCAAGCATTCATTTTTTTTTTATTTTTCACTTTTTAGTATGAAAAATTTTAAATATATAAAAGCAGATAGAATAGTACAATGCATTCCATGTGATTATTAAATTTTGAGGCATCAACTTTAACAATCACTAATTGTTTTTCTCTATTCAATCTATTCAATTTTTGTTTCACCTTCCTTTTTGACACCACAAAAAAAATTGTGGAATACTGTGAAGCAAAATGTAGACATCAACTCATTTCATCTAGAAGTACACACTAATAAAAAAGACCAGTGTTACCAGGCAGGAATAGCTGTGGAGGTGAGCCAATGGCTCTGGGCACCATTAAAGGAAGATAAGGACTCCAGGGAGACCTACAAATAGCCCAAGGCCAGCCGGTAAGCTTGTGTGGGGCACAGGGCAGACACAGCACCCCCATGTCGTGGAACATCTCCATGCCATTCCCACTCTGTTCCCCTGGACCCACGGGGAAAAAAACAGTTCTGGAAGGACACGAGGAAAGATCTCTGGCGCCACCTAGTGACCAGAAAAAAATCACCAACATCCTGATAGTTGGAAACCTGGGATTTAAAACATCCTCAGGCTCTGAGAAAGGGCGGGCAAACAGGGGTAAGGAGGGAAATAAGATGTGGAGCAAGACCCCATCCCGGAACTGAGAGCCAGGTGCAGGATCCGGGGTGTGGGACACACCATAGCAGGGGGCACTGCACAGGGTGACAGCCAGCATTTTGGAACTGATAGCCCTGGAACTGAGACCTAGAGTGCAGAAGTCAGGGCATGGGATTCATACAGGTGTAGGCACAGCACCTGGTGAACATGGGGAAGACACAGCACCCAGCTGGAATAAGAGCCCCTGTGTTGAGGTGTTCCCCTCAGCCCCACCTCTCAGAGAACAACTGGGAAAATCCACAGGTCAGCAAGTTCAGATCTCTGGCACCACCTCCTGACCAGAACAAAATCACCAGCTAGCTGATTCCCTGTTGGAACTGAGTACAGAGAGAAGAAACTGTAAGGGACAGCGCCCAGCAACACAACATCAACACCCTGGTGGAGTTTTGGCCTACCAGTGCTGGTCACAGTCTGGTAAACAGTTTCTGGCACCCCTAAAGGAGCACTCTAAAGAGATGCCTGTCAACACCAGTGGCACAATGTCCCAACTCATAGAACTAATTAGAAAGCAAACAACAGGGGAAGAAAATATAAATAACAAGCAAGCCACAATGAGAACCTCACCAAAAAAAGAAGTACTGTCACCAGAGTTCAACAATGACATGGAAGAACTTCTTGACCTATCAGAGAATTAATGATCATCATACTTAAAAAGAAAATGAAAAGGAAAAAAATTATTTGAGACAAATAACACTGATCTGAAGAATGAAATTGAGACCTTAAGAAAGGAAAGAAAAGAAACGCAGGATATTAAAAGATTGCTAGAGGAGATAAAGAACTCTGGGAAAAGCAATGAAAACAGAATTGATGAAATGGAAGAACAGATCAGTACTATCAAAGATACAGAAATAAAAAGAGCCAAAAGAGAAAAGGAGAGAAAAGTGCAAATGAAGCAATATGAGGAGACTCTTAGATAATTATCAGACTCCATGAAGAGAGGAAATGTAAGAGTTATAGGCATTCCAGAAGGTGAGGAGAGAGACAAAGGAACTGAGAAATTATTCAAGGAGATAATTGAAAAAAACTTCCCAAGCATGAAAAAGGAGATGAATATAGACATACAAGAAGGGAGAAGAACTCCCAATTACCACAATGAAAAGAAAACTACAGCAAGACACCTAAAAGTAAAGCTTGCAAGAGTCCAAGACAAAGACAAAATAATGAAACTGGCAAGGGGGAAGAAACAGATAACTTATAAGGGAAAATCAATCAGGTTAACTTCAGACTTCTCCAAAGAACATTAAGGGAAGAGAATGGAGTAATATATTCAGCAAACTTCAAGACAGCAAATGCCAACCAAGAATACTTTACCCTACAAAGCTCTCCTTTCTCTACAAAGAAAACATACGGACCTTCTCAGACAAACAGAAACTTCAAAAATTCATTGCAACTCAACCCCCACTCCAAAAAATTCTACAAGAAGTCCTAAAGCCAAAACCAACAGAGGAATGAATAAGAAGAACGGAATAAAGCAAGGAATAAAATCACAAAAAAGACAAACAAAATGGCAAACACAGATTCCAACATATCAACATTAACTCTAAATGTAAATGTATTAAACTCATCAATAAAAAGACATAGAGTAGCAGAATGGATTAAAAAACTAAATCCAGGGCCTCCCTGGTGGCGCAGCAGTTGAACACTGGGTTGTGAAGCTGCCCACAGACTCTGCAGCACCGGTTCGATTCCCAACCACTGGGTGAGGGTCCCACATGGCAAGCAGACCTCTCCTGCCACCCACTGCTCCCCTCAGCAGTGTACTTCGTCAGTCTGCTTGCTCTGCTCTCCCCTCTGGCTCTGGTGAATTCCCTCACCCTCCTGCACTTCTGACTGTACCCAGTGCTTGTATAAATAAATAAATAAATAAATCTTTAAAAAAAAAAAAAGAAAGAGAAAAAAAATCCAACCTTCTGCTGTCTCCAGGAAACACATTTAACCACAAAAGATAAACATCAATTGAAAGTCAAAGGTTGGAAAACAATCCTACAAGCAAATGGACCAAAAAAGAAGGCAGGAATAGCCACACTTATATCAGATGAAATAGAGTTCAAATTTAAAAAGGTAAAAAGAGACATAGATGGACACTACATTATGATCAAAGGGACAACACATCAGGAAGATATAACACTCATCAACATATACTCACCAAATGAAGGGTCACCGAAATATATTAGAAAATTATTATCAGCTCTGAAAACAGACATTAAAGAAAATACATATATAGTGGGAGACTTCAATACCCCACTCTCACCAATGGACAGATCAACGAGACAAAAAATTTAAAAAGACACTAGAGCCCTAAATAAAGACATAGAACTCATGGACTTAACAGACATCTATAGGACACTGCATCCAAAAAAATCCGAGTACACATTTTTCTCAAGTGCTCATGGATCATTCTCCAGAATCAATCACATACTGGGCCACAAGACAAACATCAAGAGATAAGTGAAGATCAAAAATCATTCCAACTGTCTTCCCTGATCATAAAGGCATCAAGGTAGAAATAAATCATGAACAGAAAACAAGGAACCCTCCCACTTTATGGAGATTGAAATCCACACTACTGGAAGACCACTGGACTAATGAGGGGATCAAAGAAGAAATTAAAAAATACTTTGAGTTGAATGACAAGGAGGAAACCACTTTCCAGAATGCATGGGATACAGCAAAAGCAGTAATAAGAGGAAAATATATAGCAATACAGGCTCATATCAAACAAGAAAGAACTCAAAGAAACAACCGAATCTCACATCTCAAAGAGTTAGAAAAAGAACAACAAAAAACCCTAAAGCCAGTAGAATGGAAATAATAAAAATCAAAGCACTACCTCACACCATACACAAAAATCAACTCAAAATGGATTAAAGAACTAGACATAAGACCTGAAACCATAAAATATATAGAAGGAAATATAGGCGAAACACTACGTGATTTGCACATCAAAGACATCTTTACAAACACATCACCCAAAGCAGTGATAGTGAAGGCAAAGATAAACAGCTGGGACTACATCAAATTAAAGAGCTTCTGCACAGCAAAAGAGACAATAACAAAAACAAAGAGAAACCCCACCAACTGGGAGAACATTTTTGCACCCAACACTAATGATAAAGGACTGATCACAAAAATCTGCAAAGAGCTGATGAGACTCAACAACAACAAAGAAAATAATCCAGTCAAAAAATGGGCAGAAGAGCTAAAAAGAAACTTCTCTGAAGAGGAAATGCAAATGGCCAACAGGCATATGAAAAAATGTTCAACATCACTTGCCATCAGGGAAATGCAAATCAAAACTACCATGAGATACCATCTTACACCAGTGAGAATGGCACATATTAAAAAAACTAGCAACAACAAATGCTGGCGAGGGTGTGGAGAAAAAGGAACTCTTCTACACTGTTGGTGGGAGTGCAAACTGGTCCAACCACTGTGGAAAGCTGTGTGGAGATTTCTGGACCTACTAAACATAGAGCTTCCATATGATCCAGCAATTCCACTCCTAGGTATTTACCCAAAGGACACAGAAACATCAATTCCAAAGAACACCTGCACCCCTATGTTTATAGCAGCACTGTTTACAATAGCTAAGCTTTGGAAACAACCCAAATGCCCAAAAATAGATGACTGGATCAAGAAGATGTGGTCCATATATACCATGGAATATTACTCAGCATTCAAAAAAGATAAACACATGCAATTTGCAGCAACATGGATGGCGCTGGAAGGGATCATGCTCAGCGAAATAAGCCAAAAAGAAAAAGAAAAATACCGGATGGTCTCACTCATAGCAGGAATCTAGAAAACTTAAATAAGGGACCAGGAAAACGAATAACTATAAGAAAGTGAAAATCAAAATCAACAAAAAACTATGAACCAGAGACACTTTTAGGGGGGTGGGGGTGGGAGGGGAGGGATTGGGGTCAGAATGGGGGGGCTGCAATTGTATGGGGAATACAACAATAAATTTATTATTAAAAAAAAAAATAAATAAATAAAACTTAAAAAAAAAAAAAAAAGAAATAAATGAATTGGAAATTAAAAAATAATTCAAAAGATCAATGAAACTAAACTTGGTTCTTCAAAAAATAAACAAAATAGACAAACCTCTAGCCAGACTCACAAAGAGAAAACAGGAAAAAAACACATATAAATAGGATTACAAATGAAAGAGGAGAAATGACAACACACTCAGTAGAAATAAAAAAAAAATAATCAGAGATTACTATGAACATTTATATGCAAACAAATTCAACAACCTAGAAGAGATGGACAAATTCCTAGAATGATATAATCATCCAAAGCTGGACAAAGAAGAAATAGAACAACTGAACAGACCAATTACAAGCAGCAAAATTGAGGCAGTAATCAAAGCACTCCCCAAAAACAAAAGCCCAGGCCCAGACGGCTTCATAAATGAATTCTAACAAATGTTCAGCAGTGAATTACTGCCTATCCTACACAAACTCTTTCAAAAAATTGAAAAAGAAAGAATACTACCAAATATGTTCTACGAAGCCAACATTACTCTAATACCAAAACCCAACAAAGACACCACAAAAAAAAAAGAGAGAGAGAAAATTACAGGCCAATCTCCCTAATGAACACTGATGCAAAAATCTTCAACAAAACCCTCGCCAACAGAATCCAACAATGCATTAAAGGGATAGTACATGAGGATCAAGTGGGATTCATCCCAGGGGCACAAGGATGGTTCAACATACAAAAATCAATAAGTGTAATCCAACACATCAACAAAAAGAAAAATAAAAAAACATATGATCATATCAGTAGATGCTGAGAAAGCAGTCGACAAAGTCCAACATCCATTTATGATAAAGGCCCTTGAAATTCTCAGGATAGAAGGAACATACCTTAATATGATAAAAGCCATATACAACAAATCCACTCCCAACATTATTCTCAAGGGCGAAAAGCTGAAGGACTTTCCTTTAAGATCAGGAACAAGACAAGGATGTCCTCTCTCACCACTGTTCTTCAATATAATACTGGAGGTCCTAGCCAGGGCAATTAGACAAGAGAAAGACATACAAACAATCCAAATAGGGAAAAAATGTTCAACATCCCTTATCATCAGGGAAATGAAAGTCAAAACCACACTGAGATACCACCTTACACCAGTAAGAATAGCATATATCCAAAAAACAACCAACATCAAATGTTGGTGAGGATGTGGTGAAAAAGGAACTCTCCTACATTGCTGGTGGCAGTGCAAACTGTTCCGACCACTGTGGAAAGCTGTCTGGGAGTTCCTCAAACTACTAAAAATGGAGCTACCATACGATCCAGCAATTCCACTACTAGGGATCTACCCAAAGGATACAAAAACGGTGATTCGAAAGAGCACCTGTACACCTATGTTTATTGCAGCACTATTTACAATAGGTAAAACCTGGAAACAACCCAAATGCCCAAGAATAGATGACTGGATCAAGAATATGTGGTATATATACACAATGGAATATTATTCAGCAATCAAAAAAAAATATAAACTCATGCCATTCGCAGCAATGTGGATGGAGCTAGAAGGAATTATGCTCGGTGTAATAAGAAAGAAAGAAGAAAGTAATAAGAAAGTCAGAATAAGACTTAATACGAAAGTCTTTAATAAGAATGACTTTAATAATAAGACTTGTAATAAGAAAGTCAGAAGAAAAAAGAAAAATATTGGATAGTTTTACTTATAACAGGAATATAGGGGGGCCAAATAAGAAATCAGTGTATAAAAATAATGATAACAGTACAAACCACAACAAAGCAAAAACAGACAATTATAAACCAGAGACATATTATGGGGAGGAGGAGGAAGAAAGGTGAGAGGGAGGGATTGAGGAGCACAGGGGACTGTGGTGATGGTGCATGGGTGCCTTCGGGAAGGAAATTCTAGGGGGAAACAATCTGAGGGGCTTGGGGGAAGCAAATATTGTCTAAAAAATGTAAAAAATGATAAATGTTAAAGTAAAATATAATTAATTAATTGAAAAAAGGACCAGTTTTAACATAATCATGGCAGAATATTATACCCAAGAAAATTACCAAGACAGACTTAACATCATGTATCACCCAATCATCTTTCCACTTACTCCATTTTCTCAAATGTAAGTATACAGTTTGCTTGATCAACTTTGGATCCAAAAATTTCCACACATTGCATGTGGTTGATATATTGCTTAGATAGAGTCTTTTAATATATTAAATTTCCTCATCATCTTTTCCATACCATTTATTTGTTAAAGAAGATATAACCTGCTTACTCTTTGCCAGGACTATAGAAACAAAAGGGTCCGGGTTTGGAAGCCCAGCTGGAGCATAAAGGAAATCACAGTTTTCCTGCTCCTTGGGCCAGAGGATTGGGTGTGGGCAGTTTGGGGGTTATACTTTTCCTCAATTTCTAATTTAAATTTTTTCATTAATTTGCTTAATGTGTATAAATTTTATAATGAAAGACAGAAAGCAGATCAGACCACAAGCCTTGATTTTTATTGCCATTGTGAAATGGGTTCATATCCCACATTCCATTCATAGGATTTAAGGCTCAACTATCCCATCAATTTTGACCCAGAAACAAACACACCAGTCTTGGGAATTGCCTCAGTTGCTTTCCCTCCTTACCTAGTGCACCAGGTAAATCTTTGGTAAATCTTCACAGGATACATTGGAAAGGTTGCCCTCATCTACCCAAGAGGAAAGATTACTGAACATGTTCCTGCATATTTCTGGGAAATAAAGTCCTTTGGACACACTTCTTTCAGATCTTACTAGGTTGTCCAGGTAATAAATGACTGAGGGTGCCTCTATATGCTACCATAATATTACTAAGCTATACCTTTTACTTCTACCCCCATGCATCATTTTATAGATGGGAAGTAAATGATATTTACAATTGACTCAATAATTTCCTGAAATGAAGCAGCCAAACTGCAAGAGTCTAAAGATTCTTTACTCATGATATGTAAGCTGTCATCCCATGTCTGCCTGTAGTGTCCACTGGAGTGTGTACCACAAGGTTAGGATAAGTAATGGAAAACAAAGCGGTACTATAAAACTTATCACACAGGGTTGTGATGATGGTAAAATGATGTAATATGAAAGATATAAATACATGCCCAGAATGTAATAGATTTTCAGGAAATGTAAGCTGTAGTCATGAATTACATTCTTTCCTCATTCAGGAATTTTCCCTAGGATGAGGAGGTAAATACTGTACCATCTTCAGAGCATCCTAGAAATTTCTCTGACTTTGCTATTGCACAATTTACCCTTAACTTAGTGATTCATTGCACGTGTCCATTAAGCTTCACTAGTCCTCATATTTTAAAAGGATTCCATATCCTTCATTTAAAGATGAGGAAGGTAATGTTCTATGTTTCAACTGATTTCTTTGTGGGAGTACCTCATTAATTTGAAAGTGTTTATAATCACTATCATTGACATATTTCCATTAGATGCTCAAAAATAATTATTCACTCACATAGCTCTTGATTTTATCTGTTTAGTATGTACAAAGTACCATTCTAGACACCTGATCACATGGAGTTTGCATTCTAGTAAAATTATAAGAGGACTGGCCCTAGACTTACCATTTGGCCTTAGACTGCTATGTTCTACAGGAAATCAGACAGGACACATTGATTCCCACATTGGTGGAAATGTGGCCAGCTTCATAGTACACTGTCCCATCTTTCCTGTTACTATATTTGACAATGACAAGAATCATAATATCTCCTTAACTCCCCCTTCCCTGTGCACATTATAAAGCATGTGTATACACTGTGCCTTATTTAATCTTCCTGGCCATCTTATTGAGTATGTATTGTCATTGTTATATCACTTTACAGTTGGGAATGCTGAAACTCAAAGAAGGAAAAGTTTTGTGCACTTTCACACAGCCCAGTAAATGTTAGGAAGTCAAATTCTGATTGCAAGGGCCATTTTTCCCGGGGATATAAGTAGTGTAGTAGAGGCAGCCCTGAGGATTGGTAAAACTGATGATCCTAAACTGGGGTGTGCATGGCAAGGTGTGTGTCTGTATGTGTGTGTGTACTGTCATTGGAAAGAGTGTTTATCAAAAAAGAATAAGGGCCTCCCCTGGTGGCGCAGCGGTTGAATGCTGGGCTACGAAGCTGCCTGCAGCCTCTGCAGTGCCCGTTCAATCCCTGGCCAATGGCGAGGGTCCCACATGTTGCACAGCCTTCTGCCAAACCCGCTGCTCCCCTCAGCAGTGTATTTCGTTAGTCTGCCTGTTCTGCTCCCCACTCTGGCTCTGGTGAATTCTCTCGCCCTCCTGCGCTTCTGACTGTACCCAGTGCTTGTATAAATAAATAAAGCTTTTTTTTTTTTAAAAAAAAAAAGAAAATTACCTTAGTGCAATTAATGATGTTTCTGCAGCCCAGGATCTCCTACCCAATAGTCAATGAGTTAATGTCATACCTGATGACCTTCTGGTGAACTCCACCAGTCTGATGATGAACAGCCCATGTCCTGCCTTCTCAAGCAAGCCAATATCAGAGTTGCCCAATGCTTGTTCTCACTGTGCAGATATCTAATTGGCAGCAAGGTCCACACTCGTTTTCATGTAGAACAGGGAAAGGTAGCCATATCTTATCCATAGCCGTATTAATATATGAGTACTCTCTATAGTCTGTCAGAGATGGAGATGGGAGTAGGGGAGAACTATGGGGTAGCATCTTGTAGCAGGCAGTCAAAACTTGACTTCTATACCTTAGAAGAGAGGCACAACAGCCCCACTGGTGTCCAACAGCCACAAACATGACTTTTAACTGATGATTTTCCCCCTCCAACAAAGCAATACACAGTAGTGTGCAATGTAAGAGGAAGGCAACTATAGTCCATGAGTTCTTAGTGTGGTAAATATAGTGCATCTCACTAGATTTCCCATTAGTTTCCCAGTTCCACTCTGGTGCCAGCTTCACTCATGGAACTGTTTTCAGATAGGCACTGATGTACATAGACTTGAGCTACTTAGAGGAAACTCATAGCATAGAGATCTAACTGAATGCCTGCTCTAGGTACAGTTCCCTCCACTCTCCTGGCACGCTCAATTCTGACAATTTTCTTAAAACTGATAATTCAGGGACATTTTTAAAAATTGACTTCCTTTGTTCTCACACAATTTCATCACTGACACATCAGACATATAGTGAAGGGAAGAAGGGACCATTCCCTCTCTGCTAGCAGCATGAGGTGGATCATCAGGGCCCTGTGTTGAAGTCCTCTGCTGTTGACATTCATCATGTGTTTTTATTCTATATACTTGTTAGTTACAGGTCCTAAGGTTTATATCAAAGGTTAGAATATTATTTCCAAGGGAATCAGTCTGATTCATAGAGCCAGAGGGAAGAAGGGGATGTTGGGAGACCCCTTGGGAGTTCTGGGGTATCTTCACTCTGTTGGTAGCTCAGGGTCACATGGAAGGATTACATTACTCCTCCCTCCCTTATTTTCTCCCAGATACATTTTTGTTGCCTTGCATGCTGATCTCCTGTTCCCTGCCCTGGCATGTAAGTTGTTTGTTATTCCTTTATCACCCCTGCACATCCACGGGGATTATGGATGTTGTTGTGTTGGGTATGGCTGGGGCCTCACAGCAAATAGGGAACAGGGAATTGTGAATAGAAAGAGCTGAGAAGCAGGGTACCGTGTCTCTGGGTTTGGAGCTATTTAGGCTGGGTACCAGAAGCTGAGTTCTTCTGTGCCATAGGATCTAAGGGATACTGTAGGTGCCACATACACACATGGACTATTGCTGCTCTGGACTTGGAACCAGCTACCCACCCTTAACTTTTCTGCCATACCATCTCTGTGGAAGGTGTGTATGTGTGTGTGTGTGTGTGTGTGTGTGTGTATGTGTGTGAAAGAGAGTGAGAGAGAAGACAGAATTTGTCAGAACATTTAGCTTGTCTATTATGTTTTATAGATCCAGAATTGTAAAGAACCAGAGATTTAGAAATGCAACATTAAACTTTTCCTTTCTCAAATGTGGATACTTTTGATACTCATAACTTAATTCACCCTTCTCATTTGTGTGTGTGCGTGTTTATTCTCTGTACCTGTTTTTTTTTTGTAATGTGCATTCACTTCTAGGTATGTGTGTGCATATGTGCATTTACATGTATTTCTGAGTGTCATCCCATTCTGAGATTTTTTTCTCTTTTTGTATGTGTGTGTATTTGTGTTTGTGTGTGGCACATGTGAAAGATATTTGGGTATGTTTGTGGGTGTGGAGGAGTGTACATATGGTTAGTGGGCACCTGGTTGTATGTGTACACCTTGGTGTGTGTCTGTCTCTATGGGACTGTAAGTCTATAAGCACACTCTCAGAAATGAAGATTGAGATGATATTCCACCTAGAAACATGCATGAGGCAGCTGTATGTATGTATGTACACCTTTGGTGAGAGGTTGATGTCTTTCTGCATAACCTGGGAGGCAAGATGGAGGTGTCACCTTCTAAGAGAAGGCTTTCTTTATCACTTCTGAGGCCAAGAACATGCCTGTCAGAACGCTACCATCAATGAGCTGAGGGTAGGAGCTGGGGCAGTTGAAACAGGAAGACACCAGATAGGTGAGGAGAGTCAGAGGAGTATGTAAAAGTAGGAATAGTCAGACAGGCCCCCAGGATAGGGAGCACAGAGAGCTTATGTCAGTAGCAAACATGAGGGTGCTGAAATGGCCCACGGTATGTTGGCTTTGTGAGCTGCTTGAGTGACTAGGGTGGGAGAGACAGTGGAAAGATGCAGGGGAAAGACTGTCATTGGCAGTGGATAATAGGAAGGTGGGTTGTAGTCAAGGTTCATGGCAGAAAGCATGCAGAGAGGGTGGGCTTTGCAGAGAATGGAGAAGAAAAAAGGATTCATTTTCAGGAAAATGTTGGATTGTGGTGCCACCTCCCCTTACCTCAGCCTGAGGGTCAAATTTATTTGGACTAAACTCCAAAGCCAAGTACCAGGATATGTGTGTCTGAGATGTTCACCAACCTAAGGTGATATGTGGACTGACTTTGTTAATCAGCCTTGAGACAAAGAGAAGTTCCATCCTGATGCTTGAGGGGTCTCATTTTGCCTGGTTTTGGTCCTTCCTTTTGCTCTTTCCTTTGAGAAAAATAATTTTGTTCTGTATAACCTCAGGATGGAGGGGATACCTCTACAACAAAACTGGGAAGAATAGAGATTGGGATCAGCCAGATCTTCTGAACTGTACTCAGTATACAGTTTCAGCTCTGAAAATTGCTGTCTTCCAAAATAGGCAGTTCCTTCTCAAGAATGCATCAATATGTTTATCTGTAAGAGTACAAATGTGTGCATGTGTGTGCACCGTAAACTGCTATATCAGGGTCTTAGATTTTTCCAACTGCCTAGTGCACTGTGTTGAAGATTAAAGACTTGTTTGCAGGTAAACTTGATTGTAGGAAAGGAGATGAGGGGGACTGGTATTGTGAGAGGGGCAGTGTGGATTTGCTAAGGCTTCTTCAGTGTCCATGCTTGCATACATCTTTGGGGACAGGACCATGTCATATACCTCTGCACAGAATGCAGCTTGACTCAGGCACCTGGAACTGGAAAGTGTATGAGCTGCTTGGGGGTAATGCTTACACGACAAGGATTGTCATCTTCGATTCTACTCTGAAGCTCTCCCAAGGGATCTTCAAAATTGCTTTCTGGATACTATATGCTTGCTGAATATATAGGTATTGATAACAATTTGTGTCTCCCTTTTGGGATCCCAGACACAAAAACTATGGGAATCTTTGCAGACGAGTCTGATGAGTCAATAATGCTAATAGAGGGCACTATGAGTCAAGGTACTTCTTTGTATTGATGTACAAAAAACAGGTGTAAATGTTTATAAATGTATTTGTATGTTGAGCAGATATAGATATACACGTGGACATGCCCATCACATGGATACATAGTTGCTATTCAGTTTTTTATCTTATTTATTATTACTATCATCTTCTGACTACACATTGAAAGTATACACACAAATGCTAACACAGGTAATTAATCTCTGAAAGGTAGGATTAAGCTAAATATTTCCCAAACTCTCTATACTTTCAGAGTTCGAAGAAATGTGAGTAGTGAACTTAAATCCTTCCTACCTTAATAAATACGAAAAGCTACAAAATAAGTTCTATTATTCATTGACCATGGGCTCACTGGAAGTCTTGAGCACTGTGATGTCTTCTTTTTGAACTCCTATACTGCTTCCGATGCACACAACTCTCTTGACACCTGTCAGCAGTTGAATCATTTGGGATTTCTTCTTTTTGCTTGCACTTTATTGTTGTTTAGTTTCCTTCATTATAAGAACTGTATTTTATAGTAATTCCTTTTCAATATCAACAACCATCAGAATGTCTTTCATGGGCCAGGCACTGTGCCAGAGAACAGAAAAAAAACGCAGTCCATGAACACTTGCTGCTTCTCAAAAGAGAAGTTGAGCAGTAAGAACAGAATTTGAGAGTACATGTTTAGAGTGCTCTAGCATTTATGACAAGAGTCGCTATGATGTTGCAAAGAAATTGGGACTTGTATTTTGTATGTCCTTGCCATTGTTCTTTTTGCAATTATTTCATTTTCCTTCCATTCTACAAATGTATTGATCAATGAGTGACAGATTGAAAAAATGAAAACAAAACAGATATTTGTCTTTTACCAGATAGTTTGAGAAGCAGCAGTCTGGGGGCCTTGTGAAGATAAGCTGATTTGTTTTCTATGAGATAAGCTGAATTATTTTCCATAGCATGTCTATAAAGCAGGAGGCATTATTCATATTTTGGAGGTATGCGTGGAGGCTGACACAGGTTAGAAAACCTGACTAGGTCCCCAAGCTATTGGTTATGGTATATTTCCTCTTGTATCATTCACCTCAAATGCTGCTCCAGTGGTGTCCAGCACTTATTTATCTTATAAGGACTTCACAAATGTTAACTACACAATCCTGGTAGCTGGTCTCTACCTCACAGTATCATATGGCTTGATGATGCTTCAGGATCAGCTTGATAACAGTCTTTATTGCAGCCACTGCAGCATGACTGGGGAGCATCTTGGAGGAGATAGTCTCAGAAAGGTATACAGTTCCAAGCATGAGAAGACAGAATAAAATGATATTAAATATACATTTTCAGGGGAGTGGCATCTAAAGGGCTTAATTATTGTTTCTGAGTGAGGGCTATTGGAGTAGATGGAAGATGGGTGTGTGCCCTGGAGAAGCTCATCTATAAAATAAGGCACCCTTCAAATATGGATCTCTGAAGGCCCATTGCCCTCTCTTCTTCCTCTTCCTTTCTTATCACAGAGTCTGTTCTCATTCTCACTGTCTCAGGTCAGTCATATGGTTGTTCTTCTCTGGGGATAGGACCCTATGACCCGAGACCCAATTGTGAAAACCTCACCTGATCTCACTCAGGTTTACCTTATTAGCAGGACTCCAGTTTCCATGAGGCTCACTCCTTGGTGTCATATCAAATGGTATCTTTTACCAGACAAGTGAGTAGGGAGTGGGAAGATGAAAGAATGAAGTTGACTGGAAGAAACCCCCAAACAGACAAGATGCGTGTGTGTGTGTGTGTGTGTGTGTGTGTGTGTGTGTGGTGTGTGTAAACCAATAGTCTAAAGGACATTGTCTCAAATGCTACATTAATCTTTTAGTTTGATCAGAGCTATTGATGTCCTCAAGGGCTTAGTGCTTTGGCTTGGTCAGGCCACAGGCCTTCAGGTAGTAAGGATATTCTAAAAGACAAGGACAGGACAGTTTTGTGGTTGGAGCTGGCCCAGTCTTCAAAGGAGGGGTCTGTGTGAAGCAAGTCAAGATCACAGGGCTCTGGCACTCAGCCTCAGACTCATAATAGACCCCAACACTGAAATAGCAGTGTCATACTAGATACTGAGACAGGTGCCCAGACACATGGACTATGGAATGGTCATTTGAAGCAACTATGGTGGGGAAGTCTGTTATCAGTGTAAAGGGGCACCTAAAGTATTCAAACTGTCACTTGCAGCAGGGGCTCAAAACTTTTATCCTCCAGCTGCTTCCTATGGGCCCTTGGCCAGTCCATTTGGTTGCACATTTGGCCACACAGCTCTGATTTGTAAAATGGAGATCATGACACCAGTTGCATTTTGGGGTTGTTGGAGTATTAAATGTTACTAAGGTGCTCTGAAATGGGCCTGGCACATAATATATACTCACCAGACTTGGAGACTCAACAAATAGAGAGCTCAGCTAGAGAAGTTCATGGGGGCCAGAAAGTTTAACTGATCTCTGAGATCCATAAGAGTAATTACATGATTTGGAATTCCTTGTGCGTGCTCTAGCCCTCCACTTTATGCACAGCCCAAGTGTCCTGCCTACTCAAAGTTAGTGTTCCAACAATTCTCTCTGTGTCCCCCATCCTGTATATTTTACTACTCTCCACTGAGCACTTCCCCTTCAGCAAAATGCTGTTTCTTCCATCTGAAATAAATATTATCCTGACTCCCTTGTCCCACACTAGATGCTGCCAGGTTTCTCTTCTTCTCTTCACAGTAAGAGTCCTTTCAAGACTTCTCTATACTCGCTGATTCCTCCCCTCTGAGTCTCTCTTGAACCCATCCACAGCAGGTTGTATTACTCAATCCCCCAATGGAGCTGCTCTTTTTAAGGTCACCTGGGACTTGTGCATTATTAAGTCCAATAATTTATTCTCACTCCTCTTATTTTACCTGATATCAACACTTTGAATACAGTTAACCATTGCCTGTCCCTTGACACACTTTACTTCCATTCCTCCCCCTAGAGTCTACACTCATTCTCTATCACTGGTGACATCTTCTCAGTCTCAGCTAGCGTCTTCTCTTCTCCCTAATCCCTTCATGCTGCAGTTCCCTGTCCATGCTTTCCACTTTTTTCTATGTACACTTATCCCCTTGCCAGATCGCATACAGTCTCATGATTTTGAAAGCCATCTGTACATCTTAGGCACAGTCTTTCAGCCAAATGTCTGACTTGTCTATACAACATGAATGTTAGAGAACTATCCTTTTTTCCTTTGTGTAGAAGAACTAGGGTATAGGCCAGATGTGCAGGGTATGAGAGGATTCATCAGAGACAGAGTGGGGAGCAGAAAAGGTGGATTTACTGAAATACACTGCTAAAGAGAATAGCAAGCGAGACATGAGAAGTCTGCTGTGCCATATTTGGGTTAGCTCCCTGGCCATAGTGGTGATATTTAAACCCTAGGCTGAGACTTAAATCTTAGGCCACCAGGGAGGCCCTCAAAGAGTTATCTTAATCCAACATGCCCAGAACTGAATGTCTGATCTCTTCCCCTATGTATAAAGCCTGTCCCAACTACAGTATCCCTCATATCAGTTCAGTTATTCCATTCTACAGGTTGCTCTAACAAATATCTATGTAGTCGGGCTTGACCTTTCTAACACTCCACAGCCAAACCATCAGGGATTTTGTTAGGTCAACCTCAGGATATATCCAGAAACTGAGCAGTTCTCACCATTATCTACTATTATCAGGATGATCCAATGCAACATCATGACTAGCCTGACTGATAGCATTTGCTTGCTACCTGGTCTCTCTATTTTCACACTTGCCTGTTTTCGCTATGTATCCAGCATAGTCTGTAGCCAAAGTGATCCTTTAAAAAGGCAAGTCAGATTGTGTTACTCCTCTGCTCAATCCCTCACTGCCTCCCTCCTCCTGCACACCACATTTCACTGCAAACAAGAGCCAGTTTCCTTAAAATGGTCTATTAGGCCCTACATAATCATAATGTGGGATTCTGTAAATCTCTCTGACCTTATCATCTACTCTAGTCCTTTTTGCTCACTCCATTCTAGCCTCTCTGCCCCTCCAACTTTCCTCAAACATGCTTAGCACTCCTCAGCCTTGGAGACTTTATACTAACTGGTCCTTCTACCTGAGTAATACTTCCTTCATAAACCACCTCTTTCATTTCCTTGCTCAAATGCCACCCCTCTAATGAGGACTATCCTGACCACCATTTAGTTTTGAATTTAATACTCCCTTTCTCTCTTGGTATTTCTATTCTGCCTTACCCTGCTCTAGGTGAGTTTATTACAAATTCCCTACCCCCAACCAAAGTACTTATTATCTTCTAAGGTACTGTATAATTTGTTATTTTAAAAGTCTTTATGCAAGGGAGCTTGCAATTTGTTCATACATGTACCCTGTGGAACTGTGACTGTCACAAATGGACCTTTGTAAATATGTGTTGAAGGAGTAAGTGGATGAATTGTTAGATAATCACAGCATTCAAAATAACATAGGCCAAGGTAGTTGTTGACCAGTCAAGAACTGGACCTGATTTTCACTAGCTGTTTATGGGTTCTACCTACCCCTCTAAACCACTCTGTGTGAATTTTATGCCTATTGGATGATAAGCAAGCAGTACAAGACTAGAGTCCACTTTTCCTCTCCAAACCCTGGATTGCTCTAGCATTAATCTCCTAGAATAACTTTCCTAGCCCTGGATTACTCTAGAGTTATTCTTCTAGAATAACTCTCTTAGAATTTTCCTCAACTTTGAACTGAGACCCTCCTTTGCCCAAGTGTCCTCATACAGATTGCAAAGAAATTGCATTAGCTCTTTGATCTTTAAGTGTTTCATGCTCACAAACCCTAGAGTAACCTGTAAACAGGCCTCAGTACATCTTCATAGCAATCTCCCTTCCCTATTACCTCTACTACTTCGAAATCATTTCCTTCAGAAAGCTGGGATTCTATGGTTATTCCAAAGGAAGGAGACAGAGGGACCCTGAAATCTACCCACTCCACAAGGATGAATGTGAACCCAAGCAGAATCCATGTGACTTTCACCATGGCTTGGGTCCACTCTGCACATGATTGCTGAGGCCACAGTCACAACACTGGGACAAGGAGGACACTCCTTAGTTTGTCTTTTTGCATGGGCAGATACCCATTGCTTGCTGCCTGCGTCTTAGCCCAGGCATTCTGCTCAAAGTAAGAGTTCTGCCCACACATTCATTGTAACTTCTGGATTGGAAACAGTACCAGTAAGCATGTTGCAGGCCCAGAAAAAGATACTGTTTGTTGGTCCACTCCAGATACCTAGGACCTAGGATTTGAGGATTGATTGTGTGTTCAGCATGGAAATGTTTCTGAATAACATATGCTGTGGAGGTGGAATAGAGAGATACTTGTATTAGAAGTAAATACACTCATTCTACAGGGAGCAACACCTCAAGGATGCTTGGCAATCCGGGCTGTAACAAATCAGAATAAAGTGACATCCTTGGCACTTATCCCTAAATTACTTATATAACCTAATTTTCCCATGCCTCTTTGTCCCACACCAGCATGTTCATCTCACCCTGGGTTGTGGTGGAGTTTGAAGACAGAAGGCTGGATGGAGCCCCAAGTGTCTGTTGTTTTAATAAAATGGTGTGGGTTTCAGACATGGCAAGCCCAAGGTTGTCACTGAGTAACCAGGTTGACTCTAGCCACTTGCTTTTGATATCTGACACTGACTGCCCTTTGTAGACCTGGCGTGATGGTGCCTACCTTGCTGGACTGTAGCAAATGTTAGACAATGTAAGAAAACAGCCATCAAAGTGCCTGGTATAATTTAGATACTCAGGAAAAGGCAGCAGCTCCCCTTGCAATGCATTGGGGAGTTTCAGGCTCTCTCCCTGAGCTCCTTAAACAAATTGAGTGTTCAAGGGCCTCTCTGGTGGCGCAAAGGGTTAAGACACAACCTAGCCACTGCAGCACAAGTTTGATCCCCGGCCAGGGAGATACCCACGTGGCACAGCAGACCTCTCCTGTCTTACCCGCTGCTCCCCTCAGCAGTGTATTTCCGTAGATCCGCCTGTTCTGTTCCCCGCTCTTACAGGGTAAGAGGTGAATCCTCTCACCCCCCATATCTCTGGCCTGTACCCCAGTTCTTGTATGCATAAATAAATAAATAAATAAATAAATAAATCTTAAAAAAAAAAAAAACAACTGAAGTGTTCTAGGACCCAGTATATCAATCCATTCAATCAGAGGCATTCTGGCAACTAAAAATGCAGCTTTTATATTCATTTTGTAAAACTCTGCTGGGCTATGACTAGCTAAATTTGTTGATTTACACAGCAAGCGGTTCCATCCCATCTGGATATTGCTCAAAGCTCAAAGAATTTATGTAAATGAAACAATGAATATTTTTTTTCTTAACCATCTTCCAGAGCCCCTTTTCCCTGCCTCTCCCTCAGCCCTTCATTTATTTCAGTCACAGGAAATCCTGCCTTTGTTCAGCCTTTACCTAATGAAATGAACATTAACTCTTTGTAGTACCAGTGTAGTGTGTTGTGGGGCTGGGGGTAGTGAGAGACACACTAAACTTCCAAGACAAGAGCAGGATGACTCTGGCCATTGATTGCTTCCTTGCTGGGCTGAGGCAGGTCACCTAATTCTTTGTGCATTCCTGTGGAGCCATCTGCCTGAGGCTTTCAGGATTCTAAGTCATGTCTTTAATAGTGCAACTTGAGGTATACTCCCACTTTCTCTCTTTTTATACTGCCTCCTACTGGTTCTCTGGCTGAATTAAGCTTCTTGGCCCATACCTGCAAATAACCACTTTAAATAATTGGCTGATAATTCCCCACCAGAACTGAAGAAAACATGTATTCAGACAGATTTTGGAAGGTCATTATTTCTTCCCTTGAACTAGGTGGCACTTACTGTGAAATCGGGAGTATCTTACTGGCCTGACAGAGATAATATGGGGCAAACCCTTAGTACAGAAGAGATGGTCAATAAATCTTTCCTTTGCAGGCCCTTTCCCTTGCTAGCTGACTGACCTGGACTTACTTCCTTGAGCCCCTATCTGTAAAAGGGGGAGAATTAAGTTGAGTTACTGAGACCTATCCCACTGACTTCACACTTTTTTTTGAAGACATACACCTGATAGTGCTTTGGTAGACAGAGATAACAGCAGCATGGCCTGTGGGAAAGCACACTGGATTTGCAGGGAAAGGTCATGGGGTTTTGCCTAGGATCTGTCACTTGTCACCCCTGTGGCTCTAGACAGGAAACTCACTTAGTACTCTGAATCTCAAATTCACAACCTATTTACCCCTGGGGATGGTTTTGGCAAAGATGCTCCCCCATCCAGCTCAAGAAACATATATTTTGATTTTTTTATAGGCTCAGTTGCCATCTCACTGCCTAAATCATAGAAGGCCCTCACTAATGTTTTGTCTGCTGAATGAAAGTGGACCTGCTGAAGGGCCATAGTTCCTACTTTTGTTTGAACCCTCAGCTTTCATGCTGATGTCTATGGGTCCCTGGGTCTTTGCCAGAAAGTCACTTATTAGCCTATCCTGGCCCCAGTGACTTTACCTGACATAGAGTTGGAAGCATGTTTAGACTGGAGGCAGAGAAAGAAGAATGCACCCTGATTACTCTTTCGTGTGAGGTAGCTGTTCCCTCTGAGGCCCATAAGTTTAGGCGAGGCTCCCTTCCTTGATGCTCCCTCTTACAGGACTTAGTCCATACAGGTTTGGACTCTAGGAACAAATGTGGTAAGCTTTGTGGGTGACCAGAGAGTTGCTAAGAATGTGAAGGGACTCCCATAGCTCCAGATTTGCTGCAGGGTGAAGAAGCTCCTCAGAAGAAGAGGGTTCAGAAGCTCCTGGTGATAGAATGGATCAGGAGAGCATTGCACACCTTAGTATAATGAGGTAAGAAAGTATGAAATCTCCTGGAGGTGGAAAGAAATCTAATGCCACATGACTTAATACAATATGGGCCACCATACCAGGTAGCCCTCTGGACTCACTACACTGACCAGAGGAAAGAGTCAGAGTGCTAACTCTCAGAGCTGCCCCACTCCTGTACATGGACGTGCACACACACACACATCCCTACACACTTTAAAGACAATCTGCACATACTAAAAAAACATAGCGCCTGGGAGAAGTGCCAGGTTACCTTTCAGAGGTAGCACCTTTCAGAGGTAGTACCTTTCAGAGGTACTACCTTTCAAAGGTAGTACCTTTCTAGCTCATCTAAGAATTTATGCTTGGGGGCAAAATCTTTCTTTTTATATTTCAGGATTGCCATTATTATTAATCATTTTTGTTCTCATCAAAATCAACTGGAACTCCCAACTTTTGAAATATAGCCCTTGTTCACCTCTTCCCAACTTCAATTCTCTTTCCCTTCACTCCCCTTGATCTAACCTTTACAACTCAGTGAAAAATTTGTTTTTTTCCATGCTGCTTTTAGTGGCTGCATATTTATTCCCTTTCCCATCTCCATTATTACTTCAGACCTCAGGTTGTCATCTCACCAAGATTTTTTTGTCTCACCTTTTTAGATTTTGCAATACCCCATAATGTCTTTTCTCCTTCAGCCTGTCTTCTCTCAAGCTGATTTAAGAGTATTTTCTATGATGTTCCTTTCCCTCTGCCAATGTCCCCACCCCTGTGCTGGGTTAAGTATCCAATAATTACCTAATACAAATGTTCATACTGTGCTCTGATGCCCCTATCAATTTCCCCCAAGGTTATTTAAAAATCTCTTGGGATTTGTATAGCACTCTAAATTTTTCTCTTTCTCATCCCATCAACCAAGTCAGATCACCTAATGTTTCCTACATTTTCATGGTATGCCATGCTTGCTCTCTATTACAGCATTTACCACAGTTTGCATATATGTCTCTCCCATGTTATCTAGAACATTCTTTAAAATTGAGGGCTGTGTACTAAGGAATACCCCCAGAATCTACACTGGTGCCTTACACATAACTAGTGGTTGCTCAATAAATGAACAAGGTGTCCTTGTTATTATGCTTTTATTTTTTTCTATATTCTGTAGTAACTAAGCAAAATCAAGGTAAATATCAGTCTTCTTACACCAAAGCAGACACAATAGCTTTCAGATAGGCCAAGTACAAGTCAAATCCCCTGTCCTTTCACCTTTTCTGCTTATTTCAAACTTTAAAATAACATCCTATTTCCATGATATAAATTACATAGCAGATCACAGAACATGACAGAAAAACTTCATTTTATAACCATAGTAACACTTATACTAAATCTCAATGAAGCGAAAAAACCTCTTTGCTTCAATCATATTTTAAACATATTGTGACCTTAATCAACCTCATGTATTAAAATGAATAAAATTTTACAATATCCAAAGCAAAAACTCCATTTTGCAAGTTAAACATTAGCACTTATCACAAATATCAAATACAGTCCCCCACTCCCCCTCCCAGTCATATACAACTCAGGACATGGATGATCTACACCTTGGGGTACCTTTGTTGCTCTTTCCAACCCCCCCCCCAAGGGTCTTTTCCAAATTTACCTAAGGTGCAGAGTAACCCCCTGCACCTGAATTGAGGATAGCCTCAACTTCTGCATCATCGTCTGAATCCCAGTCGTAATTACACGGCCAGTCCTTGGAGCATCGGTTGCGCACTCTCGCCACAAAATGCATGACTTTCAGCTTGCTTGATTCCACATGTGCTCTAGGTCCCCAGAAGAACTCGTACTCCACGGGACTGCTACGAGGCACCGGCTTATAAATCAGGTACCCTCTACGCACAAACTCTTCCGTGACGACCTTCTTTGGATCTCCAAAGATGCTGTGCTGCCGGCCAGGCTGCATTCCCAACTTCCCCAGCACTTTCCAGACTAGGGCCTCCTTGGCGCTGTTGCCCATGATGAAGATGAGAGCTAATATGGACATCAGGAGACTTTTCTTGGTACCCTGAAAATTGCTCCGGGCTACAGAGGGCTTTTGAGCTTGAGCAACGCTCGAGGCTTCCTCGGGGGTGGTGGAGGTCTCCGGAGTGCTCGGGTCTTCCTCAGGGCTGCTCAGGTCGTCCTCAGGTGTGCTTGAGACCACAGAGGCTGCCATCGGGGTCTCAGAGGTTTCCGAGGCCTGGATCTTACGATTGTTGCGGTTCTCTTCTGCAGCCCTAGCATTGCGACGGCGCCTACTCTTCCGTCCCCTGGGCATGTCTCCTGCTAGGTGCACAGAGTCTACAGCAATCCTAAGAAGGATATCTGTAGTCTCTGCTGAAAGCAACTATCTGTACCTTTACAGGGTGCAGCTGCAGACGCCACCAACCTCAATAGAGTCTTTGTAGCAACAAAAGAGATGTTATCAACCACAAAGCTTACTCCCAGCCAAGCCAACTGGAGCTAGCAACCACCGCCTGCACTCACCACAGCCGCAAGCGCGCAAGAAGGCTCAGCTAAATTGTTTCCGCCTCTCCTGCCACGCACTCACCTAACTCCAAAGAGGAAGTGGGCGGTTCCTCCACCCAGACTTCCGCTGTCAGATAGGAAAAGGAGCAGACCACTGCAGGGGTGGGACTAGGGGAGAAAAAACTGCTAGGGATTGGCCAGGGCGGGGATATGGAGAGGAGAAATAAACGGCAGAGGATTCCTGTATTTTTCAGTCAAGATTGAATGTGGGTGTTTTTTGTTGTTGTTGTTGTTGTTGTTTTTTGAGGGGGGAAGAGGGAGGAGAAGGGCATTCTTGTTGTCCCAGCTCTCCTTTGCTGTCATGGTTTACACAACATTCATTCACTTGCTATGATTTTAGAAGGTGTTTATGTGTATAATAATTAAGTCGTGGACCCATCTAGTACCCAGGTAAGATGGTTATGACTGAAGTACTGGAGATGGATGAGAGGAGATGGGACTGTAAAAGCGAACAGTATGCCAGGAGTGCAGAGGTTTTAAAATGTTAAATATTCACAGTATTATCAAACTGTGCACAGATTGTATCAGACTTGCATTTGTACAGCCACACTGAAGAGTAGCTACTGTCTAGCAGGTCACCTAGGAAGCAATTAAAAAATAAACAAGGGAGAATATCATTGAGTCTTAAGGTGGTTGCCATGGGGATAGAAAAGTTTAAAAGGCATTTTAGGTGTGATAATTGACTGGCTTTAGGGACTGACTCCATGGAAGTAGGTGGGGAAGAGAGTGTTATGGGGTGCAGGTTGGCTCCATGGGCTCTAGGCTCCAATATACCTGAATACCTGATTTATTTCTCTTCGTTTTTTCACTCCATAATCTAAATGTAATCTAGAGCAAACTCTGAACATTATCAACTCTGGGTCTTTGGTCAGTTTCCTGTGTCTGAAATGCCTTTCTTCTCTAATTTCCAACTATCTAAATTCCTTACACCCTCTTACAGACTTTTTGCTCTCTGAAATTTCCCCAAAAAGGAAATGAGTCAAATTTTGCTTCCCTGAGGGAGAAAGAAGTCTATAGCAAACATTCTGTATCTTACGGCATTACAAGATAATAACTTGCATAAGTTACTTCACTTTTATGAGCCTGTCATCTCACAAACTCATAGGGTGTGAGAATTAAATGAGATAATAAATGAATAGTGCTTATCACAAAGGAAACAGATTTTGGTTCGCAGGTATTTCAAGCAGTGTATGAGAGTGGAATTTAATAAATACATGGTGGAGGAATACATGATGGAAATATTTTGCATGTGCTCTTAGCTGAGTGTTTTTTTAAAAAATGAATACATTATTCCTGTTTTGGTGGAAAGAAATTAAATGCTTGCTTCATGACACCTCAGATTATAATCACCTGGAGGGAAGTGCTACTGTGCTGCCAGCCCTTAGTAGGTTTCTTGTAGAATATAGCTACACCTAGTGAATAAATTCTGGTGTGGAGAGATTCTCGAAGAAGAATTGCCAGCTGAGTTGAATCCAATAAGGTCCAGTCCTCTGATTATGTGTAGAAAGGGGATGCCTGGTATACAAGGAGAAGCGCTAAAGCCATAGTTGGAAAATGAGTTCTTGCCAAGCCTGGGTGACTTAAAGGATTTTCAAATTTGATGAGTTAAGCTAACCTCCATTCTGTGGTTACCCCTCTGGAAAATCAGTAAAGGTATAATTTCTCCAGTATAATTTCTGCCAGGCTTGTTGTGAGTCTCCCTGGATATCAAACTGCACAAACAATCTGTTCTCAATCCAGCCACATTGGAATGTAGCAGATTCCCCAGAGAAGAGCTGCTATTTTTATCAGTTTTATTTTTGCTGTTGTGAATCCTGTACCTATAAGATGAAAAAATCACCTGTATTCTGCCCAAAATCTCCATTCTGATGGGATTTTATGGAAAATCAATATGGTAAATTAATTCCTAAAAGAACACTTGATAACTGAAAAAAATTTTATACTCAAATACAACTAAAACCTCCTATTGGGGAAGCTAGATAATTACCAAATTGACCAATGCATATTTGTTGATGCACTGTCTTCTGCCCAACAATCTGCTAAGAAGACGTGATGCTATTACCTGCCATAGACTTCATCTAAGTGTACCTTTGCTCCATTACACAATGAAGGCAGCTCTGCAAAGCACCATGGGTATATCACAGCCTATCCTTAAGCAGGAAAAATTCTAAGACTGTGGCTCCCAATCAGTTTCCCCAAAGGAGTAATAGGAACAGGGTTCACTGTTACAGAATTGCTCTCAGTGTTCCCAAATGCCTAAAAGAAATCACATGTATGTAAGACAGGTTATTAGTTGATAGAAGTGATTAGTCAATATACACAGTGTACTTACTAGGGAGAATATCACCAGACCTGGTATCAAGAGGAGGAAATCATAAAACCATGCCTTGTGACACTGTGGACCACAGGTCTCTTTGGAGTAAGTAGTACATGACAGAGGAAGGGCAACTGAATTATGAAGGTCCTCAGGAGAGGAGGGAAACTAGCATTGCTGTAGTGAGGCTACATGCTTAACCTATATCCAAACAACTTTGATTAGTAGTGAAGGTAGAGAGAGGTTAATTCTTGCCCACGATCATAGTGCTGCTGGTAGATATCAATATTTGGGCTCACGGCTTCAGATTTCCAAGCCCTGATTTCTGCCATCACACACCTTACAGCTGTTCCAATTGAGTGCACATCTGGTGGTGTAAGGAGTCTTAACATTTGGAAGGGAGTGCCTGTGTTCCCTTGGCATAGGAGCAGGAGGGCAATAGGAGAGAAAATATATTTTTTAAACTATTCTATTGTATCTATTTATTTACTTATTTATTTGTTACATCATTCATCATTCTTCATTTTTAAACAATGTTTGCTTCCCCCCCCACCCCCACTCAGGTGTAGTCCTCATAGAGAGATGTGGGGAAGAAGAAGGCTTGGATTTTATTCACCTTAACAGGTTTTCCACACAGGGCTGCTGCTTCCAAGTTGTGTCAGTTAACTAAGCCTCGGTTTCTCCATCTGTGATTGTGTATATCATAGTGGAGCTGTACAGATTGAAGGGAAATAGTTCATGCAAGATGGCACAGGCTGAAAAAAAGGTTCCCAGGCCCCAAAGATGTCCCTATCTGAATCCCCAGAATCTGTGAATATGTTACCTTATATGGCAAATTGGGAACATTGCAGATGTGATTAAGGACCTTTAGATGGAGAGATAATCCTGGATTATCAGGATGGGCTTAAGATAAACACAAGAGTCCTTATAAGAGGGAGATAGTAGAGTTAGAGTCAGTGAAAGATCTAAGGATAGAATCAGAGACCAAGGAGGAGAGGAGATGCTGCACTGGTGGCTTTGTAGACAAAGGAAGGGGGGGGGGTCTACAAGCCAAGGAATATAGGGGCCTCTAGAAGCTGGAAAAGACAAGGAAATGGATTCTCCACCAGGGCCTCCAGGAGGACAGCAGCCCTGCAGACACATTTTAGACTTCTGACCTCCAGAACTGTAAAGTACCAAATTTGGTTGCTTACTCAAGCCACTAACACTGTGGCAAATTAATACACAAGGCATACTGTGTCTTAGTCATAGGGAGTAAGAGCCATGGTTACTGTTGAGGTGAATTTATGTTATTGCCTTATTTTCAGTGACAGTATAGGGAGGGACTGGTATGGGACATGAGACCGGGCTGGATAGTTTGGGAGTACTTTCTGCAAATATTGGTGCACCCTGTTTTTCCCTGGGGTTGTGTACCAGCCCACCTATCTCAGACACTATACCTGAGTTTCCATAGGTATTGGAACATTTCCATAGCCACTACCTGATAAGTGGTAAGTGCTGAAGGAGGGGGGTGGCGACCCAGGAAGGGAAATGTAGGAGTGATTCCACATTATTCCCATTGTGGTGCACTAATGAATCATCTTTCAGCTGCCTGTGGGTCCTGTTCTCATTCCAGTAAGCACCTCCCCAGGGCATATAGCAACCTTGGGCCAGTTCCTCCATTTACAACAAACGATGCACAGGTTTCTTCAAGCAAGTTGCTTTGACTCCATCTGCTGTCTCTCAATTGGGCACGCAGATGACTCTGCACCATCCGAGGAGTGATGGCACGTCCTAAAATTCACCCTCAGTTTCTCTTGTGTCTTCAGGATGCTGACTCGCCTCCAGTGATGCCATGGGCAATCTGAACAAAAAGTGTCAAATACTGTACCCGTGAAATCATCCTGTGTGCTCTTGTGGACCTTGGGTGTATACCACTGGAACACCACTAGGGTCCCTTTTTTGACTACTCCTGGAAATTCCCAAACCTTTCTCCATAAGGAATCCTAATCCTTGTGCATCCCTTTAACATTGGCAATGACTCTGAGGGGGCGGTGGAACATCTGCCCTCCAACAATAAAACAAGTACTCAATCGCATTACAAGATGCAATTGTAAGTAAGATGTCATTTACTCTTCCCTAATTAACAACCTCTGTGTTAATTTCCTCAGCATATATCTTAGATCCATCCTACTGTTATTCATAACAACAATAATAAGTAACTTCCTCCTGCCATTATTAATGTGCATTAGCTGTAGGTTGTAACTCTCATGAGGGTTCCTACTGTATGAATGAGGCATAAGAGATTGTGACAGGCTAAGTAACCGTCCTAGTATCAAATCCCTGAGAGGTGAGAGAGTGAAGGATTTTTGGTCCACATGCCTGATACCACAGACATTTCTCTTTTACCTTCTGAGTCATTAATGATGATGTTCCCATTACCACCACCCCAACTTACAGGGTTTCCTACCTAGATGTATGGAGCAGGCTCCTTCCTGGCTTTATCCTGCCTCTGGCCTCTTCTCATCCACCTGCACCTTTTACATGGACATAAGATGTTCCCCCCCCCCTTTTTTAAGATTTATTTATTTTATGCATACAAAAGCTGGGGAACAGGCCAGAGATGTGGAGGGTGAGAGGATTCACCAGAGACAGAGTGGGAAACAGAACAGGTAGATTGACTGAAATATGCTGTTGAGGGGAGCAGCAGGCGAGACAGGAGAAGTCTGCTGCACCATGTGGGTCACCTCCCTGGCTGGGGATCGAACTCATGCTGCAGTGGCTGCGGATTGCTTCGTAGTGCTGCATCTTAACCCCTTGCACCACCAGGGGGGGCCCCATAAGATGTTCCTCTTGAGGGGGACCCCACTCATTGTTCACCACAAGAATATGCTCCTTAATGGTGGCATCAAGCTTCTTGCTAGCTCACTGGGTGTATCTGTCCTTAGAAGGTCCTCAAAAAGTGACTCCAATAGATCAAAGGAATGGATGAATACATATATGAGGCAACCTGACTTGGGAGGATTTTCCCATCATGAAATAGTCTTCTTTACATAGTAGTTGTATAGAATTCAGCCGTATAATGTAGCACAGTTTCCAATACTAAACTGCACATATTATTGTTTAAAAAACAAAAATAAACTTTAAAGACGCAAGTTTTCTCAGCTTCTCTTGGCTGGAGCCGTTAGTGTGTTGGGCATTCAGACTCAGGTTTTCTGAAGTCCTGAGCATTTTCTGACCAGACTGGGAGTGACCCTGTGGAACCAGCCCCTTGGTGCCTGTACACACCTGTGTGCACATAAGCATGTAGGTGTCCACTCACTCACGTGTGCACCAGCATTTGCTTGCTCACCACTCTGCTTGCTTCGGATTCTGTGTGGAGATTCTGACATTGATCCCTCCAGTTAGAGCATCTACTCAGCACCTTTCTAGTTTGGACTTGGCATATGTTAGCACATTTAAACTTTGCAAATTCCCTGAAGATTGAACACTCTCATTTCCATCGTGTAGGTTTGGAAGACTGACTCATAGGTTCCTTACACAGGTAAGAAGAACAGACACAGAAGAGGAGTAGGATTAAGTATGTGTGATAATGGTGGCCATTTCTTGAATGGTGTCTCTGTCAGGTATTTTTCATACATTATTCCACTTCATCCCCACAGTAACTCTACAGGGTAGTTACTAGTATGTCCACAATTCTGCAGATGAGACTTGCTAAACATAACAGGAGTATGGAACTTGTTCAACATCACAGTTAGATTGTGGAACCAGGGACCAAGCCCAAGTTTGATGAGGCCTACATCCTATGACACTACTGTAACTGAGGTGTGGGAGTAAACTGAGGGAGCAAGAACTGGTTTAGTGAAAGATTGAAAAGTATACAGGGCAACCGAAGGAACCCAGGTGAGCATAACCCCACCCGTTGTCCCGGAGCACTCAAAATCCTGTATGGCTCTGAAGCTGGGGTTGTCTAAAGGGCATCTTCACCTCCTACACCATAGCCAGGAGGTAATGCTGCTTGACTCATAGAAACTCTAAAGGCTTTGAAAATAAAAAGGGTTATCAGTTCCCTCATCACAACATACTTTCTGTCTGTCAGTAACCAAGGCCTAAATTAAACATTATTACCCTTCCTAGAAAGGGTTGTGCAGTCCAGGAAAGTTGTAGTGCTGGTAGTTGCAATTCTGCTAACCCCTAGCATGCCCTTGAGCTAATGTCAGGCTATGATTGTCGAGGACTTTCTTTAGGCTAGCGCCTAGATGGTCAATAGTGAAATTTATGGGGCCTCCCCGGTGGCGCAGCGGTTGAGCGCTGGCTTGTGAAGCTGCCCGCAGCCTCTGCAGCGCCAGTTCGATCCTTGGCTGCTCCCCGGCCACCGGAGGAGCGTCCCGCATGGCACGCAGACCTCTCCTGCCGTCCGCTGCTCCCCTTAGCAGTGTACTTCGGTCCTTCTGCCTGCTCTGCTCCTGGCTCTGGCTCTGGTGAATTCTCTCACCCTCCTGCGCTTCTGACTGTTCCCAGTGCTTGCATAAATAAATAAATAAATAAATAAATAAATAAATAAATAAATAAATAAATCTTTTTTTATAAAAAAAGTGAAATTTATGAATTCAAAAATTCATGGTCGTCTGTAAATGTCCCTTAATATCCTCTTATACTTGGTTTACAATGGTGGCAGTTGAGATGGAGAATAGTGGACAGGTGTTAGAGATAGACTTGTGATGAAATAGACTAGAATTAGTGTCCTACTGACAATGGAAAGTAAGAGGAAGGGAGGAATCCAGGATGAAACAAATGTGTGTTTATTCACCTAGTGCTGGCTTTGGGGCAATTAATTGGGTATCAATACCTTTTCATCAGGCAGTTAATGAAACAGGAAGAACAAGTTTGTGAGGGTAATTGACAGTGAGTTCAGTTTTGAACATTATGGGGTTTGAGGTACTGTAAAATGTCTTACCGGAGACAGCGATTATATAGCCAGCTAGCTGAAGGAGTCTGGAGTTTCTAGGAGCATACAGGGTACAGTTGAGGAGTCAGGGATCACCAACACATAGAAGAAAAGTGAAAGAAGGAGGATGAGCTCACCCAGAGCAAGTGCATCAAGTGAGAGAACATAGAAATACGCAAGCCTAACATTTTAAGGCTTAGGAAAAGGAAAAAAAAAAGAAAACTCAGAAGAAGGCTTAGAGAGCAGAACAAGACCTTAAAAAGCAATAAAATGAAGAGAAAAATATTTAAAAGTCATTTTATATTGAAAAGGGTGTCGATTTGTTTTTAGTACTCAAGTCTGCCAAGAAGATACTGTGCAGAAGTTCATTTTAGGACTTAGCTTTGAAAACTCTGGAAAAAGTCTTGACTTCTATGTTTTAGTAAGGCAATGTACTATTATTACTCTGCACTCAGGTGAGTAAAGTGCTTTAATTTGTTCCCAATAGTGAAAATGTCATTGGGTCGGGGCAACAGATATAAGACATAAATTATAATAGACTCAACTTTTTTTAGGTTATATTATCTCCATATACATGAGATATCTTCTGCTCAAGCACCTCTGATTAGTGAAGGGGAGTGCCACTAAGTGGATGAGAGTTCTATAGCCAGGCTGTGAGATATCAAAAAATAAATAAAAAACAACTGAAGTCGGTAACCCCAATGAAGAGGAATATTCAGAAGGCAGTCTGGGCTTAGAGTAAAAAGCTAGGTCCTGAGACTGCTGAGACTGCCCCTGGGACAAAACAAAGGGCTCGGGGTTCTCCCCTTGCCTTCTTCCTTCAGGTCTTGTGACAATTTTTCAAATTCTATGCTTTCTTTTTTTAATCCTGTTATATAATCTGTACCATGGACCACTTTCAACAATGCTGACAAATAAAAGAGAAAAACAAAACCACTCAAAGTTTCAAATACCATCTCAATTTTCACCTTTCCAGATGTCACAGTAAAAAAAAAAAAATAAAATAAAAAACCCAAACACTCCATCTAAGTAATAGTTTTACTGCATATATGCAGTTCTAATCCAAACTTTGACAGATATCTTGTTTTGTGAGAAACCAGTTATGTCCATTCCACATGAGTGTGCGAGTTTTCTGTACAATCCTCTTCCATTTTAGGTTGGCTATGAATTCTCTGCTACACACTGTCCTACAGGAAGAGAAACACCAGAGGAAACTGACAAAGTGATGGCTCCATGGAAGAGAACACTGGAGTGTCAGGCTGGACATCTGTGCCCTGGCACCAGAGTCTTTACCCTCTGCATCCGCCTTCATTAAGTCTATTTTCTCCCTGCCTCATATATAAAACTGTGTAATACAACCCATCTCTCCTTATCCCTAAAATTTAAAGGATATCTGCAGTGTCTCCTCTCTGGATCTTCTAGAAAGAGCAGTAGCACACTGTGGTCAAAAGCATAGGCTCTGAAGAAAGATTATCCAGGATCAATTCTGAATTGTACCATACATGAAACCACAAGCCTTGAAGATAACTGAACTTTTCTGTGCCTCAGTGTCCTCATCTGTGAAAATATATAAAGGATGTGCTTTTCTGGTTGAGCCCTTGTTTTGAGGATTAAATGAGTTAATACTGAAGGGAGGGGTCCGATACTTCTAAAACACAAACAGCAATGTAACCTCAAATGAGAGTTAATGCTTGTAAGGCACTTAGCATAAAATCTGGTTTGTGATGCGCACACAGTTAATAGCTATCCCTGGGCTACTGACTATGTGTTCCCCTAAAGTGTTTCCAATCATACCCAAAACTTCAGCACCATTCTCAGGATTCCTCCTCAACATCTCCATTTCCTGTTGGTGTTTAGCAATTGTGATAGTCTCGCTGACTTCCTATCACCTCTCCTAAAACAGCAATATCAACAGCAATGACTACCATTTACAGAATAGTACTATGTGCCAGGCACTTTATTCATTTAGGAACCATATTTACAGAACATCTGTACATGCCAGAAGCCATATTACACACTGATATTTTAAGGGTAAGGTCACAATCTATTAGTGGAGTCAGAGAATTAAAAAGACTGAGAGCATAGCAGATGGTGTCTTTGGTTAGGAGAATCCTGGAAGAGGCATGTGGGCACCAAACAGGGGAAGTCAACCTAATTTAATGTAGCCATGGAAGGTGTGTCTAAGTAAATAATTGACTTTTAGACGGAGACCAGGAGTTCAGTAGGAGTTCAATAGTGGGAGAGTCGAGGAATGAGTCGGAACAGCATATTGGAAGGCCTGGAAACCAACATGAACACAGGCACGTACAGGGATTTTGCTTATTGTAGACCATTCTCTCTAGGGGCCAAATTTTATTGCTTTTATATGTGTGACCTGAGGATCTTGAGGCACACATAGTTCTTAGTTCATAATATTGGCCTGTGTAGCTGTATCCCAATTTGTTCCACCATAAGCGCTACTGTTGAATGTGCAGAGTATTTGCTCACCTTTATTTTATTTTTTTAAGATTTTAAAAATTGAATTAATATTGGTTCATGCTGCTGTTTCCATAATAGAAGTGTAGGGTCCCCACCCCCCCTTTCAGGCATTGTTGCCATAATGTGCCAAACTCCAAAGATCCTGTATTCCATCACCATACACCCATGTGCTCCCTCCCTTCTGTGCTCTCGCCTCTCCCCATCTGTCCCCCTCCTGCTCTGGTTGCTCCCATTCCACAGTTGGTATTCAAGGGTTAGTTTCATAGAAACTACTCAATTGCCATTATCCTGTTCATACACCTTTGTACACATGTTCACTTACTTACTTACATAGACTATATTTCCACTCGTGGAATTTTAAGTTCAGACGATTTTGCACACTTAAACTTTGATGCATATATCTAGCCTGACGTCCTTGAATGGCCGTGTCACCAGCAATGTATGGAGAGTGACCGATTTGCTACATCTAACAGTGTCCATAAAACATTGTCGAGTATATTACAAATTAGCTATCTGATAGGTGAGATACCATGTCTCCTTGTTGTTTTCATTACAGCTTTTGTTCCTGTACTTGGCATAAAATGAGCCACGTACAGCTGAAGTGTATGTTTGGCAAGTTTTGATATATGTATATACCCGTGAAACCACATCATAATCAAGATAATGATCACATCCTTTACCACCAGATGTTGCCTCATGCTCCTTTGTAATCTCCTCCAACAGCCCCTTTCGCCCCTCCCACGCACCCAGGTAAACGGTGGCCTGTCTTCTATCACAACAGATTCTATTTCTTGCATTTTAATATACATGGAACCTCGCAATAGGTAGCCACCCCAGTGGAAGAAAGTTTAGATTTGCATTACCTAATGATGCAGAGCATACTTTCATGTGCCTATGTGTTATCTGCACTTATTAGCTTCCCTGATTAAATACATGTTCAAATCCTTGGCCCATTTGTTTATTGGGTAGCTCATTTTCTAAATTATTGATTATTAAATGTTTTGTAAATATTCTGGATGCAAATGCTTTATAAGATGTATCAATTTGCGGGCCTCCCCTGGTGGCGCAGCGGTTGAGCGCTGGGTTGCGAAGCTGCCCGCAGCCTCTGCAGCGCCGGTTCGATCCCCAGCCGCCTGGTGAGGGTCCCACATGGCGCGCAGACCTCTCCTGCCGCCCGCTGCTCCCCTCAGCAGTGTATTTCATCAGTCTGCCTGTTCTGCTCTCCGCTCTGGCTCTGGTGAATTCTCTCACCCTCCCGTGCTTCTGACTGTACCCCTTGCTTGTATAAATAAATAAATAAATCTTTAAAAAAAAAAGATATATAAGTTTGCAATTATTTTATCCCAGTCTGTGTTCTCATTCTCTTAATGCTTTCTAAAGATAAGGAGTTTTTCAAAGCAAAGGAAAGACAAAATAAACCCCAGAAATCTGACGGCAGAACTGAGGCTGCCAGAGAGGGAGGGTGATGATGGTGGTGGGGAAGGTGGGAGTGGCGTGGTAACATGCATCTGAACAGTTGTGCACCTAGACCCCTAAATCTTATACATTGGTGGAAAGCAATGGACCTTCATCAAAATAATTTAATCAAAAATGATAAAGAAAGGTTTTAGTTTCGATGCAGTCTAATTTACCATTCTTTCCTTTTATGGATTACTTCTGGTGGTATGTCCAAGAAATTATTACATAACCTAAGATTATAATGAGTTGGGAAGTAGTCTTACTTCTTTAGTTTTATAGAAGAATTTATAGAAATGGCATTATTTCTTCCTTACACATTTAGTGGAATTCAATGGTCAAGTTACCTGGGCCTTTTTCTTTGGGGGATGGCTGGAAACCATAAATTCAATTTATTTATTAGATATAGGATTATACAGGTCTTATATTTCTTCTTGAGTGAGTGTTGATGCTTGCACCTTTCAAGGAATTTGTCCACTTAATCTAAATTGCATAATTTATGGACAGAAGTTCTTTATAATATGCCCTTATCTTTTTATTTTTTTAAAGATTTATTTATTTATGCATACAAGAGCTGGGGTACAGGCCAGAGGCACGGGGGGTGGGGGGGTGAGAGGATTCACCAGAGACAGAGGGGAGGAACACTGACCAAAGTACAGGAAGATTGACCAAAGTACACTGCTGAGGGGAGCAGCGGGAGAGTCAGGAGAGGTCTTCTGCACCATGTGGGTTGCTCCCTGGCTGGTCGGGAATCGAACTCATGCTGCAGAGGCTGCGGATAGCTTCATAGGTTGCGTCTTAACCCTTGCGCCACCAGGGAGGCCCTCCCTTATCTTTTCAATCTCTCTCTAATCTATACTAATTTCATCTCTCATCCCTGACACTGATATGCATGTCTTCCGTTTCATCTTCCTGATCATCAGAGTAGAAGTTTATCAACTTTATTGACTTCTCAAAACACTAAATTTTTAATACATTTACTTATTTATGTATGTCTTTTATAATGAAGTACCGTGGTTTTACATCCTTGGTAATTTTTTGACAGTATAGTTTTCTCCCCTCAGGTGTGGTCACCATAGCTCTCCCACCAACAGGACACCATACTGCTCCACCATTGTCCATTGCACTCTCCCTCTCTCTGTCTCTACCCATCCCCCTTCCCTACTGGATATCTCAGATCTATGGGTCAGCTTTCAAGGGTTGGTTTTGAAGATTGTGTTTGACACTTTGTTTGCTTTCCCTATATTACACATGCAGGTGACGCCATCTGGTATTTATCTTTCTCCTTCTGGCTTATCTCACTTAGCATGATCCCTTCAAAATGCTTCCAGTTCCTTAGGTCTTTCTTTCCATATCTTGGCTATTATAAATAGTGCTGCAATAAACATAGGATTGCAGGTTTCCTTTCAAATTTGTGTTTTTATGTTCTTTGGGTGGACTCTTAGGACAGGCATAGCTGGGTTTGTATGGAAGATCCACTAAAAGTCTTTTCAGGAACATTGACCATACTTCCATAGGGTCTGGACCAGTCAACATAACCATCAGACCTCGCCACCCTCTCGCCAGCACTTGCTGTTTCTTTTTTTGTTTGGTTGGTTGGTTGGTTGATGGTTTGTTTTAATATGGGCCTTTCTCACAGGTGTGAAGTGGTATATCATTGTAGTTTTGGTTAGTATTTCCCTGATGACAACTGACAATGAACATTTTTTTTTTTTTAATGGGCCTTCTGGTCATCTGCATGTCTTCTTTGGAGATGTGCCTTTTAACTCTTCTGTTTTCATTTCTTGAATGGGTTATTTGTTTTCATTTTGTTGAGTTATATGAGATCATTCTAGATTTTCATTATCAGTCCCTTGTCATATACATGACGTCCAAATATTTTCTTCCACTCAATAGGGTGTCTTCCTCTTTTGGTCACTGTCTCTTTCACCATACAGAAGCTTTTTAGTTTGATGTAGTCTCAGGTGTTTATTTTCTCCCCTGTTTTCCTTGTTGCTGGAGATAAGCCCTCAAAGATGTTTCTGAAGTTCATGTCTTGGAGTGTTTTGCTATGTTTTCTTCAGTGTATTTTATGGTTTCAGGTCTAACATCCAAGTCTTTTATCCATTTTGATTTCACTTTCATGTATGGCGTGAGAGAGTGGTCTAGTTTCTTTCTTTTGCATGTGGTAGTCCAATTGTCCCAGCATCATCATTTATCAAAGAGGCTTTCTGTGTTCTGGTGTGTCTCCTTTGCTCCTTTTTCATAAATAAGTTGTCCATAAATGTGTGGGTTTTTTTCTGGACTCTCAATTCTATTCCATTGGTCTGTGTGTCCTTTTCCCACAGTACCATGCTGTTTTAATTAGAATGGCTTTATAATATAATTTGGAGTCTGGGGGAGTCCTACCACCACTTCCCCCCATTTTAGTCAGGAGGGCTTTTTGGCAACTTTTGTGGTTCCATATGAATTTCACTAATATTCATTCCCTTTCTTTCATGATTACCACTAGGATTTTTATTGGGCTTGCATTGAATCTGTAAATTGGTCTGTGTAGGATGGCCATTTTGACAATGTTGAATTTTCCTATCTGTGAGCAGAGAATCTCTCTCTGTTTTTTTTGTTTTGTTTTGTTTTGGTCTTCTCCCATTTCTTTTAACGATGTCTTCTACTTCTTGTATAGGTCCTCCACGTCCTTTGTCAGATTAATTCCCAGGTATGTGTGTGTGTGTGTGTGTGTGTGTGTGTGTGTTTGTGTATGAATAAATATATAAATATATATGTAGGTATATATGTATGGAGATAGGGTGGGGAGGGAGAGAGAGATTATAAATGGAAAGGCTCTCTTAATTTCTTCTTCTAGTTCCCCTTTCTGGTGTATAGGAAGGCAACTGATTTTGTGTGTGTGTGTGTTGGAGGCAGCCACCCCGCGTACTTGACCGTCACACTGTGTGGCCCCAGTGCATGAAACTGCAACAAAAACATTTAAAAACCTGAAATGATTTTCAAAAGTTACTTGGAGATATTAACTGGTTACGCCCTACATTGGGCATTCCTAATTATGCTTTAACCCATCTTTTTCAAACGCTTGAGGGTGATTCGGATTTACAAAGCCTTAGGCATTTAACCCCTGAGGCCCAAGCACAACTTTCTTTTGTGGAGCAACAAATTAAAAAACAGTTTGTTTATCGATACCAGCCTGATTTGCCACTTAATTTATTAATCTTTGGCACTCCTGAAAGTCCTACAGCAATAATTGCACAACAGGACAAGCCACTGGAATGGATATATATTAAAAACTCAAATTCTCAAATTGTAACTCCATATATTGAACTCATTTGGGGCTTTGACCCCTCTGTTGTTATTCTGCCATTTTCTTCCTCTTGATTTCAACGGATTTTTCCCTTGTCAGATACACTGCAGCTTGCATTGGCCAATTATCCTAATTACATTGGATGTCACTACCCTGCTGGAAAGTTATGGGATTTTCTCAAGTCTACAAAATGGATAATTTCTGATACTGTTGTTCTGGAGCCTATACCTGGACCTCCTGTTTATTTTGTAGATGGCTCTTCTTCCGGTATTGCAGCTGCTGTGGGACCACAAATTCAATTTTCAGTCCACACCTCTTATTCATCGGCTCAACAAGTTGAATTATTTGCTATATTTCATCTTTTGCAGCAACTGCCTCCTGGCCCAGCTAACACTATTACTGACTCTTCATATGTTGCCCAATTGGTTCCTCGTCTTGTTACAGGTACTTTACATTTTAAACACCCTGTTCTTGCCTCCTTGTTACAGCAGCTTCGATCAGCGCTGCGATCTTATGATTATCCTCTCCATATTGCACATATTCATGCACATTCTGGCCTCCCTGGACCTCTATCTCGAGGCAATGAAACAGCTGATGCATTAGCCAAACAAATTTTTCCCGTGTTTTCTTCCCCAGAAGAAGAGCATGCTGTTCTACACTCCATTGCTTTTCGGTTACATTCTGCCTATCATATTCCTTTACATCAAGCTCGTTGTATCCTCCAGAGATGTTCTGCCTGCGCACCATAGCTATGCCGGACCTCTCCAGCTGGAAGTAACCCACGCGGTTTGTGCCCTAATCAGATCTGGCAGATGGATGCCACCCATTCCCCAGCTTTTCACCCTTTATCATATTTACATGTTACTATTGATACCTTTTCAGGGTTTTTGTGGGCAACAGCCCAGTCAGGGGAAGCCTTTGTTCATGTTCAAAATCATTTATTTTCTGGCTTTGCTGTTATGGGCCTTCCCACGGAACTCAAAACAGACAATGGTCCTTCTTACACTTCTCATCGTTTAATTTTTGCAGGGAATGGCAGATTCTTCATCTTACAGGTATTCCTTACAATCCTCGAAGCCAAGCTGTTGTTGAACGTTCTTATCGTACTTTAAAAACATTGCTTTCCTCTTTAATTATTAACAGAAAAGGGGGAGCACAGGGAGGACGACAGTGCTGGATACAAGAAACCCTGTTATCAGCTCTTTTTACTTTAAACTTTCTGAATTTACCACAGTGGGACCCCGTAACACGCAGCAGTAAGCATTTTGCTACTCAACCAGCATGCAGTGTGCAAGAACCAGTATGGGTGAAAACCCCAGGAACAAATGAGAGGGAGGCGGGGGGGATGATTTTAAAGGGAAAAGGCTATGCTTCTGTCATTTTAGATGGATCCTGTGAAACAATTTGGACACCTCTTCGGCTTGTCCGGCCCCGGATCCGGGCCATCCAAGAGACCACCTCAGACTCTGGACGACAACACCATGAGAGACCCTCCGGTCACTTCTCAGCCACTACTATGGGAGACACAGAAGCCATTGATCCAAGGCATGGCCCGTCTTTCAATGGAAAGAAAAAGGAAGGCCACCAATAGTCCTGTTGCACCCATTACATGGGGCAGCGTCAAGGCACTCGGCAATCACGGTGAACAAGTTCTCAACCAGGGAGCTCCAATTAACCCGGAAAATATGTTCCTTGCTATGGTGGCAGTTATCACGTGCGCCTCTGCGTTTGTGATTATGTTACAAGTGCAGTTTGGAATGTGTCAAAGAACGGGACTGTGAAAGAGGAACTAATATGGACTCATGGCTTGGCATGATGGAGGCATGGCACCCCTGAGACCTCGCTTGTCGCTTGCTTCTGGATGGTGGGGACCTGAACAATGGGACTTTTGGAAGCTAATAGTCGCCACCACACCTATGCAATTTTGGAAAGGCAACTTCTCGGGAACATCACATTCTATGTCTCATTATCACTTTGTATATAATACCAGTTTCTATATACAAGCTTGTGTTCGATTCCCTTTTGTAATAGCTATTGGCACTGTTTCCTTTGATGAAAAAGTTAAAACTGTAACATGTAATGACTGCTCTTTATACTCCTGTGTTAACTCATCGGCTAAGTTTAATATTAGCTGACACTCTCTCATTGTGTTAAAAGCTAGAACACATTTGTGGCTGCCTGTGAACCTGACCCGACCCTGGGAGGAGTGTCCAGTGACTGGGACATTACTTATGGTGACTGGGAAACTCCTCCCCCACACTCGACGTTTTGTGAGATGGCTTGTGCTTGCCATACTTAGACTGATTGCAATCACAACCACGGCAGCGGTTGCAGGAGCGGCACTTCATACTGCAGTACAGACTCATGACTTTGTTGCTAACTGGTCTCCTGAATCTCGACTCCTCTGGCAACAACAAGTCCGCATTGATGAAGATTTACAAGAGCGGGTGGGGGAGTTACAACAGACTGTTCAATGGCTGGGTGATCAATTTGTAGCTGTGCAACAACAAATTATGTTACATTGTGATTGGAATGTTAGTACTTATTGTGTAACTCCTGTGCAATTTAATAATGTTTCTACTTCCTGGTCTCAGATTCAACATCATCTTAACTGTGTTCATGGTAATTTGTCTTTGGATGTAAAGTCTTTGCAAAATCAAGTACTTCAATACTTTTCTAAAGAACTGCCTACAAATTCTATTAATGGATTGGCTGAGGGTATTGCCAATGCTCTACAGGGCATGGACCCTCGTTCATTTGCTCAAAGTCTGACTCATAGTATTGGTAGTGGAATTATAGCGATACTAATATGTGCTTTGTTGTTTGGAATAGGGTATTACTGCCTCCGACGACGGACAAGCCTCCGGTTCGACTCTGCTAAATTGATGCTTGAATTATTAAAGACAAAAGGGGGAGATGTTGGAGGCGGCCACCCCGCGTAGTGAGCAGAAGGGCCTTGACCCGAGTCCCTAGGGCATGTGAAAACACATGTGTCTCGGAGGAAAACCTCTGAGCGACAGGACTTGGTGTTGAGAGCCTGGAAAGTGACCTGCATGGAGTCAGGCTTCATACATCTCCACAGTCTGAGAATAACAAAATGGAGAGACCCTGCGCAGTGAGCAGAAGGGCCTTGACCTGAGTCCCTAAGGCATGTGAAAACACATGCGTCTCGGAGGAAAACCTCTGGGTGACAGGACTTGGTGTTGAGAGCATGGAAGTGAACTGCGTACATCTCCACAGTTTGACAATAACAAAATAATGAGCGAACTTCCCAGGCTCTGGCTAGGAGGTGATAAGATTACGTGTGTGAGAACTAACCGCCCGGCACCCTACTGTCTGAAGTAAATAGATAATAGTAAGAAAATAGACTAATCATTCATACATGTTATCATTATGTGGTATGCTTTGATGTTACCCCTGCTACAATTAAAATAGTATATAATGAGCACTAAGATAATAAAGATTTACTGCATGCTGGACATGACAGTCCCCCATGTCTGATTTCCCTCCCCATCGTGTCCCAGGTTCAGACTCACTAGAAGTCCACGTGTGTGTGTGTGTGTGTGTGTGTGTGTGTGTGTGTGTTGATTGTGTATCCTGTCACTTTTTTGAGCTGGTTCATTGTTTTAATTAGTTTGTCCATGCAGTCTGTGGGTTGTCCATGTATGTTATCATATCATTTGCAATTTATGACAGCTTTACTTATTTCCCAATTTGGATTTGCTTTATACCTTTCTCTTTGCCTAATTGCTCTAGCTAGTACTTCTAATACTATGTTGAATAGTAGTGGTGAGTGTGGACATCCTTGTCTTGTATAAGATCTCAGAGGGAAGGTTTTCAGGTTTTTCACCATTGAGAATGATACTCACTTTGGGTTTGTCACATATGGCTTTTATTATGTTAAGATGTATTCTATTTATCACCATATTCCAAGGTTCTTCATCATAAATGGATGCTGAATCTTATCAAATGCTTTTCAGCCTCTATGGATATGATCTAGTGATGGTTTTTATTTCACTTGTTGATATGGTAAGTTCTGTTGCTTTATTTTCAGATGTTGAGCCATTTTTGTGTTCCTGGTATAAATCCCACTGAGTCATCATGTATAATCCTTTTTGTGCATTGTTGGATCCTTTTTGGTAAGGTTCTGTTAAGGATATTTGCAGCTGTTTTCATTAAGGAGATTAGTCTGTAGCTATCTTTCTTTGTGCTGTCTCTGTTTGGTTTTGCTACTACCATAACGTTGGCCTCATAATAATGTTTGGAAGTAGTCCTTCTCTCTTTTTCTGGAAGTGGTCCTCCTTCTTTCTCAGGTTTTTGGCAGAGTCTGAGCAGGACTAGTATTAATTTGTCTTTGAAAGTTTAGTAGAACTCGCTTGTGAAATCATCTGGTCTTGGACTTTAGATTTTGGGGAGGGGTTTGAATACTGTTTCAATTTTTTTGTTTCCCACTTTTTTGTTCAGATTTTCTATTTCTTCCCTGTTCTGTCTTGGTTGATTGTATAATTCTAAGAATCTGCCCACGCCACCGCATTGAACTTGTCTGCATATAAATGTTCATTAATAATCTCATCATTCCCCCATATTTCTGCAGTATCTGATGCAACTTCTCTTTCAATTCTGGCCCTATTTGTTTCAGTTTCCTCTCTTTTTCTTAATTAGCTCAGCTAGAAGTTTGTTTATTTTGTTTTTCGTTTTTTGTTTTTCTTTAAAGAACCATCTTTGGACTTCATTGATCTTTTCAATTCTCTTTTTGATTTCCAGTTCATTTATTTCTGCTCTAGTTTTTATTATTTCTTTGCTTTTACTGGCTTCTTTTCCTAATCAAAAGAATAACTTTGTTTTCTTGACTTTTCTCTGTCGTTTTATGCTTTCCAAGTCACTCATTCTTGCTGTATCTTTTTATATTCTTTCTTCTGCCTACTCTGGTTCTTGTTTGTTTTTCTAACTTCTTAAGGTAGAATCATTGTTAAGGACATCATTTGTGTCTAATATAGATGCATCTTTCAATACTGCTTTAGGAGCACTCCGCTGACCTTTCCCTTTTTGATTTTTTTTAAATAATAACAGTACAAAGAAAATGAGTTTATTTTAGCATAATGTCTACAAATTTTATCATGCATACTAGATTTATGTTGCTATCATTATTAGAGCACGGAAAAGCTATGTTACCCCCAGACAGTTACTTATACTGTCACATCATGGTCATCCCATTTACCTAACTCTCTGCAATGGCAACAATTTACCTTTTCTCCACCACTAAAGTTTTGCCTTTTAGGAAACATCACGTCTATGCAAGCAGACTCTTGGGCTCCCTTCTTTTGTTTGGCAATATACGTTTAAGTATCATCCATGTTATTGCATGGATCAATAGTTCATTCTTCTTTTGTTGAACGATATTCCATTGCATGTTTTGTTGTATGTTCTGGAAAAAGTACTCATGGAATTAAAACTGCGCAATGAAATTTAGCAAAGATAATATAGGGCTTTTCCAAGGACACTTGTAAATATGTTTACAAAACACTGGTACTTGGTACATAATTAAATGTTTATCATAAGTGACATTTTACTGTGATGCCAGATTTATCATGTACAAAATGATGCCATGTCTGTGTAAGGAGCCATATCTGACCCAGTCTTTGTCACAGGTAGCTCAGAGACACGCATTAAAAAAAAAAATCATGTTTATTACTGGGGCTTTTAGTTGTGGGTGTGGTGTGACAACATGCATTTGTGGGGGTATAAACCTATTCCCCTAAATGATACACAACATTGTAAATGAACATAATTGCAAGAAAGAATTGAAATAGCCTTAAAATAACAAAATATTTCCTTTATGTAATAAAAAAGAACAAAGCGATGCCTGGGAAAAAAGCCACAAGGGCAATTCCAGTTGAGGTCAGAAAGGGAAGACTGCGTTCCAAGAGGATTTCTTTTCCCCATGAAAAGATGGAATCTTAGAATGCATTTGAGTGCAATGAGAAGTGAAACACAATTCTGGAGAGTAAAGAGATAAATTATTAATCAGTACATAAAAAGATAAATAAATATGAAATTTATGTCGATCCGAGTGACATGAAAAGCAAAATGTGTTTAAGAAAATATATGGAAGGACTCCCTGGGGGCGCAAGGGATTAAGATGCAACCGATGAAGCTGTCCGCAGCCTCTGCTGCACAAGTTTGATTTCCAGCTGGCCAGGGAGCAACCCACATGGCACAGCAGACCTCTCCTGACTCACCCGCTGCTCCCCTCAGCAGTGTACTTTGGTCAAACTGCCTGTTCTGTTCCCCACTCTGTTTCTGGTGAATCCTCTCACCCCCCGCACCTCTGGCTTATACCACAGCTCTTGTATGCATAAATAAATAAATCTAAAAAAATAAAATATATGGAGTCATGATACAGTACCTGATTCAGCTGTTAATAGTATCTGCACATTCATAATAATGTGAGCATTTCATATTGATTTAACAATAAGTTATGATTAATGGTATCAGGAAAAGGGCATGGAATGGTCATAATGCAATAAACTTAACGTTTCTGCATGAAGGATATTGATATTAATGTAGCCATATGATCAATTTCCATAGAAATGTGAGGTATCAGATTGCAAGGAATCTGTAAGTTGAACCCTTCGATTTTTTTCTTATGCTTAATATATTTTATTTTATATAATTCTTTTTTTTTTTTTTTTTTTATAGAGGCATGTTTTATTTATCTATTTGTCTGTTTGTTTGTTTTTTTTTTTTTTTTTTGTTCATACATGCACTGGGTACAGCCAGAAGCACGGGAGGGTGAGAGAATTCACCAGAGCCAGAGCTGGGAGCAGAGCAGGCAGAAGGACCGAAGTACACTGCTGAGGGGAGCAGCGGGCGGCAGGAGAGGTCTGCGCGCCATGCGGGACCCTCCTCTGGTGGCCGGGGAGCAGCCGGGGATCGAACCGGCGCCGCTGAGGCCGCAGGCGGCTTCGCAACCCAGCACTCAACCGCTGCGCCACCGGGGAGGCCCTTATATAATTCTTACATCATTTTTCATTTTTGCACAATGAATGCATTTTCATATTGGTTATATTCCCCATACAATTGCATCCCCCTTTTCTAGACCCTAATCCCTCTTTTCTTCCTCCCCACCACAGTGTGTCTCTGGTTTATATCTGCTTGTTGATTTTCATTTTTTCTTTATTATAATTAGTCTTTTTCCTGGTCCCTTATTTAGGTTTTCTAAAATCCTGCTATGAGTGACACCATCCTGTGTTTTTCCTTTTCTTTCTGGCTCATTTTGCTCAGCATGATCCCTTCCAGCTCCATCCATGTTACTGCAAATGGCATGAGTTTATCTTTTTTGATTGCTGAGTAATATTCCATTGTGTATATGTACCACATCTTCTTGATCCAGTCATCTATTTGGGGGCATTTGGGTTGTTTCCATAGCTTAGCTATTGCAAAATAGTGCTACTATAAACATAGGGGTGCAGGTGCCCTTTTGAATTAATGTTTCTGTGTCCTTTGGGTAAATACCTAGGAGTGGAATTGCTGGATCATATGGAAGCTCCATCTTTAGCAGGTTGAGGAATCTCCAGACAGCTTTCCATCGTGGTTGGACCAGTTTGCACTCCCACCAGCAATGCAGGAGAGTTCCTTTTTCTCCACATCCTTGCAAACGTTTGTTGTTGTTAGATTTTTTTTTTTTTTTGCATATGTGCCCTTCTCACAGGTGTAAGGTGGTATCTCATTGTAGTTTTGATTTGCATTTCCCTGATTACAAGTGATGTTGAACATTTTTTCATATGCCTGTTGGCCATTTATATTTCCTCTTTGGAGAAGATTCTTTTTAGCTCTCCTCCCATTTTTTGACTGGGTTATTTTCTTTGTTTTTATTGAGTCTCATCAGCTCTTTGTAGATATTTGTGATCAGTCCTTTATCATTAGTGTGGTGTGCCAAAATTTTCTCCCAGTTGGTGGTGTTTCTCATTGTTTTGGCTATTGTCTCTTTTGCCATGCAAAAGCTCTTTAATTTAATGTAGTCCCAGCTGTCTATCTTTGTCTTCAATACCACTGCTTTGGGTGATGTGTCTGTAAAGATGTTTTTGAGGTGCATGTCATGTAGTGTTTCGCCTATATTTCCTTCTATATATTTTATGGTTTCAGGTCTTATGTCTATTTCTTTAATCCTTTTTGAATAAACCTAACAAAAGAGGTAAAGGACCTGTACAAAGAAAACTATAAAACACTGTTAAAAGAAATAGAAGAAGACACAAAGAAATGGAAAGACATCCCCTGCTCATGGATTGGAATAATTAACTTTATCAAAATGACCATCCTACCAAAAGCAATTTACAGATTCAAAGCTATTCCAATAAAAATTTCAATGACTTCTTCAAAGAAATAGAACAAATATTGATGAAATTCATATGAAGCCACCAAAAACTCTGAGTAGCCAAAGCTCTCCTGAAAAAAAAAAAAAAAGTGGATGGAGACAACACACTCCCAGATTTCAAACTGTACTACAAAGCCATAATAAACAAAACTGGATGGTATGGGAGCAGGAACAGACACACGGACCAATGGAAGCAGATAGAAAATCCAGAAATAAACCCACAGATTTACAGTCAACTAATCTTTGACAAAGGAGCAAGGAATATGCAATGGAGCAAAGAACGTTTGTTCAGTAAATGGTGCTGGGAAAACTGGGTTGCTACATGCAAAAGAATGAAGCTTGACTATTACCTCACACCATGCACAAGAACCCTTCGGTTTTTTAATAGAAGAGGCTAAGGCCTGCTTGAGGTCTTCAACACAAGCCATTTCTTAATAGCAGCACTGACAGGTGGTAGGTTTTTCATAGGATGAGTGGGGAGCATAGAGATGATGCTGACAGGATCATTGCTATCAAGGTCCTCACAATGTGGAAGTGGGGAGGCACATGGTCAGACTATCATATTGATGACCTTCATGAATAATCAACTGTCTCTTTACACTTGTTATTTCCAGTCTTCTTACACTTGTTGTTTCCCAAAGACCTTGAGAGGTAGCTGTCAAAGTCCCCATTTTACAGATGGGGAAATGTATTGAAAGGGCTTAAGGAAGTAAGTTTAGTAGGCAACAGAACTGTGGCTCTCACCCAGGTCTGATTGACACTAAAGGTAGCTCTCTTTCCAGTCTCTGTGTTGGTAATGCTTCACTTAGGTTTATAAAGCTACTTTCCTTCCTTGGACTATATAAAATTGCTTTTCCATGTTCTCAGGACCTGAGAACTCGCTTGTCATCTATGTTCAGTGCAAAGCCTCAAATCTGCTATTCAGTAAAATGGTGATGGCTCACTTTCTTTAACTTTAAAATGATAGTAGTTACTATGGCCCTAATTTGGGTCTCCATAATTATATATGATAAATCAGTAAAGACAGACTACTTTACTCTCTCAACTTCATTTGGCTCATAGGGATGTGTTGTATTAGTCAGAGTAAATTAGGTCAGCTCTTATAATAATCAGCCTATGAATTGCAAAGGCTTTATTTTTAAAAGGCTATTTTTAACTCATACAAAGATCCATGATATTTCTTATCAGGAAGTTTTCCTGGATGTCTCTCTTTCAAGCAGCACCCTGAGGTGTCTGCGTTCTTCCCATACTGTAACTAACTCCACTACCTCAAAAGTTTGACCTTGATGGAAAGTGCATACTTGGGGAATGGAGAGAGAAGAGGCCCTTGTGAGATATTTCATGGCTGGGTTGGAAAGAACATATGTTACTTGTTCTCATATGTCATTGGATAAAATGTGGCCACAATGTTCTCCTTAGAAATGGAGTGGACTTGCATATGGTGTTTGACTTGTCTGTGAGCATTAGTAATCTCAAACTCAAGGAGGTTTCTGTATTTCGCCTACGCCCTTGGCATGGAACATTTCATGTATTTATTTATTTTTAACTTGTCTTACATTGTTGTTCATTTTTACATTAATATTTCATTTCCCATCTCATGTGTAGTCCCCATAATTCTCCCACCACCACGGCACCCATGACCATCACCATAGTCCTTTGTGCTCTTCCTTACCCTGTTTTGACCCCTCTCCCTCTCCCTCTCACTCCCCTGCTGTATGCATCAGATCTATCATTTCCCTGCCAGTTTTGCCTCTTTTGATTGGGTTGTTTGCTTTGTTTTATTGAGTTGTGTAAGCTCTATGTAGAACTTTGATATCAGTCTCTTATCACTTGTATGGTGTGCAAATATTTTCTCCCATTCCATGGGGTGTCTCTTTGTTTGGGTTGCTGTCTCTTTTGCTGTACAGAAGCTCTTTGATGTTTGATGTAGTCTCAGCTGTTTATCTTCTTCCATTTCTTTGCTTATGGGCTTGAGTCCTCAGAGACGTTCCTGAGGTGTATGTCATGGAGTGCTTTGCCTATGTTTTCTTCTACATATTTATGGCTTCATGTCTTACATTCAAGTCTTTCATCCATTTTGAGTTGATTTTTGTGGATGGCAAAAGGTAGTAGTCTAGTTTCAATTGTTTATGTGCAGTGGTCCAGGTTTCCAGCACCATTTATTGAAGAGACTACCCTTTTTCTAGTATATATTCTTTGCTCCTTTGTCATAGATTAGTTGACAATATATATGTGCAGCTATATTTCTGGGTTTTCAATTTCAATTTCAATTTTGATATAATTCGATTCCATTGGTCTATGTGTCTGTTTTTGTTCCAGTACCGTGCTCTTTTTATTACTATGGCTATGTAGAATACTTTGAAGTCTGGGTGTGTGATACTTCCATTTTCCTTCCTTTTGGATAGGAGAGCTTTGGCTATGTGAGGATTTTTCATGATCCTATATGAATTTCCGCAATATTTCTTCTATTTCTTTAAGAATGCCATTTAAATTTTTATTGCAATTACAATGAATCTATAAATTGCATTTGGCAGGATCGCCATTTTGATAATGTTAATCTTCCGATTGTTGAGCAAGAAAAGTCTTTCCAGCACTTTGTCTTCTTTTATTTCTTTTAACAATATTTTGTAGATCTCTCTCTCTCTCTCTCTCTCTCTCTCTCTCTCTCTCTATATATATATATATATATATATATATATATATATATATATATATATGTCTTGCACCTCCTTTATTAGGTTTATTCCATGGTGTTTTATATTTTTTTGGTGTAATTGTAAATGGGATGGCTCTCTCAATTTCTTTCTCTTCAGACTGATTGTGTATTGCAGGTCATTGATTATTGTGTGCAGATCTTGTAAACTGCTACTTTACTAAACTGGTTTATTGTTTTAACTAGGTTTTCCAGAGAGGTTTTAGGGTTCTCTCAATGTACTGTCTTATCATCCTCAGAAATAATGATAGTTTTACTTGTTCTTTCCCTGTCTGGATCCTTTGCATGTCTTAATCCTGCCTAATTGCTGTAGCTAGCACTTCCAGTACTATATTGAAAAGCAGTGGTGAGAGTGGACAACCTTGTCTTGTTCCAGATCTTTCAGGGAAGGCTTTTCAGTTTTTTACCACTGAGAATGATATTGGCTGCGGGTTCGTCGTGTACGGCTTATATCGTGTTAAAATATGTTCCTTGTATCCCTAGTTTTTCAAGGGCCTTCATCATAAATGGATGTTGGACTTTATCAAATGCTTTCTCAGTGTCTATTGATGTGCTCATTTGGTTTTTATTTCTCTTATTTTTTGATGTGGTGAATTTCGTTAATTGATTTCAGATGTTGAACCATCCTTGTGTCTCTGAGATAAATCCCACTTGGACGTGGTCTATTATCCTTTTGATGCCTTGTTGGATTGGCTTTGCTAGAATTTTGTTGAGGATTTATGCATGTGTGTTTATCAGGGAGATTGGTCTGCCGGGTTTTTTTTTTTTTTTCTTGTATTGTCTTTTTTTTGGTTTTGATATTGTTGTGATGTTGGCTTCGTAAAATATATTTGGTAGTACTCCTTTCTCAATTTTCTGAAAGAGACTTTTTTTTTTTGGTTTGGGAGAGGCTTTTGGTTACTGTTTCAATGTCTCTGCTTGTAATTGGTTTGCTTAGGTTTTCCACTTCTTTGTTCATCTTTGGATGGTTGTGTAGTTATAGGAATTTGTCCATTTCATCTAGATTGTTGAACTTGTTTGCATATAAATGTTCATAGTATTCTCTGATTATCCTCTGAATTTCAGCTGTGTCTGTTGCAATTTCTACTCTTTCATTTGTGATCCTGGCTAGAGGTTTGTCTATTTTTTTTTAATTTTTTCAAAGAAATAGCTTCGGTAACATTGATCTTTTGGATTTTCTTTTTTATTTCTAATATATTTATTTCTGCTTTAATTTTCATTATTTCCTTTCTTCTAGTGGCTTTTGGGTTTTGGGTTTTTGTTTTTGTTTTTAAAGATTTATTTATTTATTCATACAAGAGCTGGGGTACAGGCCAGAGATATGGGGTTGGGGGGGTGAGAGGATTCACCAGAGACAGAGTGGGGAACAGAACAGGAAGACTGACTGAAGTACACTGCTGAGCGGAGCAGAGGGCGAGTCAGGAGAGGTCTGCTGTGCCATGTGGGTTGCTCCCTGGCCAGCTAGGGATCGAACTCGTGCTGCAGAGGCTGTGGATTGCTTCATAATGCGGTGCTTAACCCCTTGCACCACCAGGGAGGCCCTGGGGTTTTTTGTTTGTCTTTCTTCTAGTTTTTTGAAATGGGAGATTTAGTTGTGCTTTTTGGTTCTCCCTTGTTTCTTGGTGCGGGCCTGTATTACTATGTACTTTCCTCTTATTCCTGCTTTTGCTGTGTCCCATGTATTCTGGACAGTTGTGTCCTCATTGTCATTGGTCTCATTGCATTTTTTTTAAATTACTTCCTTGATTTCCTCATTAATCCAGTGGCCTTTCAGTCTCCATGTGATGGGGAGAGGAGGGCTCCTTGTTTCTTTTCGTAGTTGACTTGTAGTTTGATGCCTTCGTGGTCAGAGTTGATAGTTGACATGAATCTGACCATCATGTATTTGTTGATGTTTGTTTTGTGACCCAGTACCTGGGCTGTCCTGGAAAATGATCTGTGGCCACTTGAGAAAAAAAAAATGTGTATTCGGGCCTCCCCGGTGGTGCAGCAGTTGAGCACTGGGTTGCGAAGCTGCCCGCGGCCTCTGCGGCACCGGTTCGATCCCCGGATGCTCCCCGGCCACTGGAGGAGAGTCCCACATGGCGCACAGACCTCTCCTGCCGCCCGCTGCTCCCCTCAGCAGTGTGCTTGGGTCCTTCTGCCTGCTCTGCTCCCTGCTCTGGCTCTGGTGAATTCTCTCACCCTCCCGCGCTTCTGACTGTACCCAGTGCATGTACAAACAAACAAACAAACAAACAAACAAATAAATAAATAAAAATTTTAAAAAAAGTGTGTTCATTTTCTGGGGGTTGGGGAGGGTTGCAGTGTCCCATAGATGTCGGTTAGGCCCATGCAGTCTAGATATTTGTTGAGGATATTGTGTCTTTGTTTATTTTTTGTCTTATTGATCTGTCCATTTGTGAGAGTGGAGTCTTCATGTCTCCTCTCACGTATGTATTTTCTCCAATGTCTGTTTTCAGATTTGAACTTAATTGTCTGATGTATTTTGATGCTCCTTTGTTTGGTGAGTATATATTGATAAGTGGTTATAACTTCCTGGTGTACCGTCCCTTTGATCATTACATAGCATCCATAGGTGTCGCCTATGGACTTGAAGTCTATTTTATCTGGTATAAGTATGGCTGCCCTTGCCTTCTTTAGGGGGCCAATCGCTTGTGGAATTGTTTTCCAGTACTTTACTATTAATCTATATTTATCTCTGGCACGTAGGTGCATTTCCTGGAGACGGCAGAAAGTTGGATTTTGTTTTCTTATCCAACATACTACTCTAGGTCTTTTTATTGGTGAGTTTAGTCCATTTACATTTAGGGTGATTATTGATAGATGGGAGTTTGTGATTGCCATGTTTTTCATTCTGTTTTGTGGTTCTCTTCATTAACTTTTTGAGCCTTTCCTGTTCTTTCCTCTCTTGGTTTAGATTTTAAGGCTTCCTGTAATGTTTCTTGGAGTGAGGGTTTAGTAGTAGGGAATTTCTGAAGATGTTGTTTGTCTGGGAAGGTCCTTATTTTTCCCTCATAGAAGAAGGAGAGCTTTGCAAGAGAAAGTGTTCTTGGCTGGTATCTTTTTGTCTTGGAGATTTTTGAATAAGTTGCTTCATTCTCTTCATGCCCGTTGTGTTTCTTCAGAGAAGTCTGATGTCAGCTTAATTGTTTTTCCTTTGTAGGTTATCTGTTTCTTTCCCCTTGTCAGCTTTGTTATTTTTTCTTTGTCTTGGACTCTTGGAAGCTTTACTGTTATGTGTCTTGCTATAGTTTTCCTTCCTTTCTTTGTGGCAATTTGCTTTTCTTCTAGCATCTTGTATGTCTTGTATGTCTCTTTTTAGTTCCTTCTTCATGTTAGGGAAGTTCTCTTCAATTATTTCCTTGAGTAGTTTCTCAGTTCCTTTATCTCTCCTCCTTCTGGGATTCCTATGACTCTTGTATTTCCTTTCCTCATGCTGTCGGATAGTTCTCAATGTGTTTCCTCTTTCTTCTTCCTTTGTACATCTCTTTCCCCTTCTTTTTTGGTTCTTTTTATATCTGTATCTTCTAGAGTACTGAACCATTCCTCCATCTCATTTATCCTCTTTCCGTGGCTTTCCCCAGAATTCTTTAGCTCCTCCACTGATCTTTTATCATGTTGCAGTTCCTTTATCTTCATAATCAATGTCATGCTTCTGTGCTTTGATTATGTTTCTCATATCATTCTTTTCCTTTTCTTCATTTTTTTAAAGATTTATTTATTTATTTATACAAGCACTGGGTACAGTCAGAAGTGCGCGAGGGTGAGAGAATTCACCAGAGCCAGAGCGGGGAGCAGAGCAGGCAGAAGGACCGAAGCACACTGCTGAGGAGACCAGCGGGTGGCAGGAGAGGTCTGCGTGCCATGCGGGACCCTCCTCCGGTGGCCAGAGAGCAGCCGGGGATCGAACCGGTGCCGCAGAGGCTGCAGGCAGCTTCGCAACCCAGCGCTCAACCCCTGGGCCACCAGGGAGGCCCTTTTCTTCATCTTTAAATTTTTTAAATATGGCAATTCTGAGATTTTTTTTTTTTATCTGACAGGCAGAGAAATTCTTCCATGTCAGTCTTGTTGGAATCTGGGGGATGACTTTTGTTCTGTGGTGTGTTGTTCCCAGGAGGGCGTGCTTGACCATTTGTATTTTTTTTTAAAGATTTATTTATTTATTTATACATGCACTGGGTACAGTCAGAAGCGCGGGAGGGTGAGAGAATTCACCAGAGCCAGAGCGGGGAGCAGAGCAGGCAGAAGGACCGAAGTACACTGCTGAGGGGAGCAGCGGGCGGCAGGAGAGGTCTGCGCGCCATGTGGGACCCTCCTCCGGTGGCCAGGGAGCAGCCAGGGATCGAACCGGTGCTGCAGAGGCTGCGGGCAGCTTCGCAACCCAGCGCTCAACCGCTGCGCCACCGGGGAGGCCCACTGGTTAGTACTTGGATGGGAGACCATTTGTATTTTTCTTCCTCCCCTCCCCCTTATTTTTTGTTCTCTGGTTTGATCTAAGCATAATGTCACTGTGTACTGGTGCCTGTGGGCATGAATTCTGAGTGCTGCTACTGGGTTTCGGGGTCTGGGGTCCTCGCAGCTTCAGCCTGGGTGCACTTCTGTGGAATGGCTCTTGTTTGCTCCGCCTCTCACTGGGTCAGTCTGCGGCTGGTGGTGGTTCTGCCGCGTGTTTGTGAGAACTCTGTTTTTGTGGTGGGTTGAACGCTGCTCTCCCCAGAGATTGCAGGATCTCTGTGTGCTCCTTGTCCCGTGTGTGCCCCAGCATTCTAAGGGCTGGGTCAAGGTTGATGTAGCCAGTGTCACCTTTGAATGGTCAACCTTGCACAGCCTGGAGTCAAGCAGAGCCTTCCCGCAAGCTTGACAAGCTCTACTGTGCAGTGGCTGAATTCTAATGGGGTGCATGGCAGTCCACAAAGGCCACAGGAAGGTGTAGTTCATTGCTCAAAGGGTAAAGGGAACGGGCACAGCTGGGCAACCCAATCCCTCTTTGCCACACAACTGCTCCAGAAGCAAAGAATTTCACCGTGACCGTAGGTTTCATGGTGCTCCAGTCCAGGTTCCACAAGAAGTGTCCCTCCCAAATAGCTGATCTTCCTTCTGTTTACCTTCAGAAAGCGAATGATTGGCTCGGAACTTATTTTTTTTTTAAGATTTATTTTTTATTTATACAATAGCTGGGGTACAGGCCAGAGGCGCAGGGAGGGTGAGAGGATTCACCAGAGACAGAGTGGCGAGCAGAACAGGCAGACAGACGGAAGACACTGCTGAGGGGAGCAGCGGGCGAGACGGGAGAGGTCTGCCGCACCATGTGGGAATCTCCTTGGCCAGCCAGAAAATGAACCTGTGCTGCAGAGGCTGCAACAGCTTCACAGCACAGCGCTCAACCCACTGCGCCAGCGGGGAGGCCCGGCTTGGAACTTTTTAATATGAATTCGTGAATGACTTCTTAGCACTTTGGTACTTCCTAATATTGGAATGTGGACTCACAGTGTGAAGAGAGTGAGGGCAGCACTGAAAGGTTCCCAGGTACACAGTGATTTTATAGAACCACGATTGTGATCCCAATCACCAGTGAAATGTCAATGCAGTGTAACTCTTGCCTCAGACCTGGGAGGCCCATGTTCTCCAGTTTTCCTATTTTTGTCAGGTGCTCTTTCTCTTTGTATTTCACTGACTACTCTTCACTTGGATTCCTACACCTCTCCTGTGTTTGTATGGACTTCTAACTGAGAGCTTGTAGTCCTGTATTGTAATTTTCTTCTTATGTGTCTTCCTGGCCACTGTTCAGTAAGATTCTTGAAGGGCAAGTGCCATGTTTCATGGTCTTTGCCTAGCCAGTAACCAGTAGCCAGGATGGTCTAGAAATATGGTAGGTATCACTGAATGTTTAACTGTTTATTCAATCTCTGGTGAAAAAAAAAATAGGCTTACCCATCTGTAGTTCAAATTGTAGGCATCTGGGTAGGCAGCACATGTGTGCCCTTTGTGTACCAAGTGCTCGTCAAACTCCTGTGGGCAGGTGTATGCTGCTGGATATCTAGAACTCTGACTCATTTCTGCTTCATACGGAAACTCAAAGACTGCTCAGTTCACATGTTGACTTAAGAAAACATTGGCAATTTCAGCCCTTTTCGAGTCACGGTGAAGACATTTGTTGTATCCATATAATAATGGTACTGATTTATAGTTAACCCTTTTTTCTTTTTACTTAAGAAACGCTTGCTATGAATTAAAGGGAAAAGACAAACACAAGAAAATAAAACAAGTTAATGAAAACATTAAATAATAATGTCAAAAATACAGTTAAAATTAAATGTCATTGATTTCCAAAAACTGCACTTAATACAATCAATTCTAATTGATCTTCAGCGATTATTCAAATAAAGCATATTTTTGTTTGTATAAAAACAATTGGTGGGCCTCCCCCCGGTGGTGCAAGGGTTAAGATGCAACCTATGAAGCTATCTGCAGCCACTGCAGCACCAATTAGATTCTTGGCCAGCCAGGGAGCAACCCACCTGGCACAGCAGACCTCTCCTGGCTTGCCCTACTGCTCCCCTCAGCAGTGCACTTTGCTCAATCTGCCTGTTCTGTTCCCCACTCTGTCTCTGCTGAATCCTCTCACCCACCCCACACCTCTGGCCTGTACCTCAGCTATTGTATGCAAAAATAAATAATTCTTAAAAAAAAATAAAGTCACTTCCGCCCATTTTTTAAAAAAGATTTATTTATTTACTTACTTACTTACTTACTTACTTATTTATACAAGCACTGGTTACAGTCAGAAGCGCGGGAGGGTGAGAGAATCACCAGAGCCAGAGAGGGGAGCAGAACACCAGACCGATGAAGTACACTGCTGAGGGGAGCAGTGGGCGCAGCAGGAGACATCTGTGTGCCATGTGGGACCCTCGCTGGTGACCAGTGATTGAACCGGCGCTGCAGAGGCTGCGGGAAGCCTCGCAGCCCAGCACTCAACCGCTGCGCCACCATGGAGGCCCCACTTCTGCCCATTTTTTGACTGCATTGTTTACATTGTTTTGTAAGGGACTTCTCCAAAGAGGAAATGCAAATGGCCAACAGGCATATGAAAAAATGTTCAGCATCACTTGTAATCAGGGAAATGAAAATCAAAACTACAATGCGATACCATCTTACACCAGTGAAAATGGCACATATTAAAAAAAAAAAAAACTATCAACAACAAATGTTGGCGAGGATGTGGAGAAAAAGGAACTCTTCTGCACTGTTGGTGGGAGTGCAAAATGGTTCAACCACTATGGAAAGCTGTGTGGAGATTCCTCAACCTGATAAAATGGAGCTTCCATATGATCCGGTAATTCCACTCCTAGGTATTTACCCAAAGGACACAGAATCATCAATTCCAAAGGGCACCCACACCCCTATGTTTATAGCAGCACAATTTACACTAGCTAAGCTATGGAAACAACCCAAATGCCCAAAAACAGATGACTGGATCAAGAAGATGTGGTACATATACACAATGGAATATTACTCAGCAATCAAAAAAAAAAAAAGATAAACTCATGCCATTTGCTCAACCTGGATGGACTGGAAGGGATCATGCTCAGCAAAATAAGCCAGAAAGAAAAGGAAAATTACCAGATGGTCTCACTCATAGCAGGGATTTAGAAAACCTAAATAAGGGATCGGGAAAAAGACTAATTATTATAAAATAAAAATCAAAATCATCAAGCAACTATAAACCAGAGACACACTTGGGGAGGGGGGGCGGGACGAGGGAGGGGAGGAGGGATTAGGGTCAAAATGAAGGGGGTGGGAATTGTATGGGGAATATAACCAAGATGAAAATGCATACATTGTACAAAAATGAAAAATGATGTAAAATATATAAAATTAAAAATAAATTTTTAAAAGTCAGAAGGAAAGAAATGGAATTATATAAAAAAATAGAAACAATTATTCAAGATCACAACCTGGATTTATTTGAGACTAAAGTCTAAAAATAAGTTGGTTTTAGACTTGTTTAGGAAATTACAATATGAGACTACCAGTGCTCAATTAGAATTCCATGCAAACACACAGGAGAGATGTAGACTTCTGCAAATAACTTATTTTATCCTTTCTGAGATGAAAATATTGTCACACAACAGTCTATATTCCATTTAAAAAGCAAATTGACTTTGACTATGATGGAAAATAGCTGTTTTCAGCCTTTGTGTAAAATCCCTTCAGGGAATATTGGAATGTGCAAAAATAATTCAGGGCTTCTAGCATAGATGTAGAATATGTCATCCTTTAACACTTGGCACGATCCACATGCATCACATGCGTTTTCGTCAATATTTGAGAACAGGACCAGTGCTGTTTGATGGATTCTGTAACAGAAAAGCTATGAAGGAGCTGATGGTTCGCACCTGTTCCTGAAAACAGAAACTGGAAAAGCGTCTAGGTGTTTCAGTTTTCACAAGATTTTGTGTCTTTTCAGTAGTAATAGTTCTAAAGCCGTAGAAGGCCTGCTGGTGTGCGGTAGTGTGTAGATGGCTACCCTGAAACTGGTTCTTGCCTTAAAATGCTATGCTTCTGATCATTTGGATATCTTCAAGTATTTCATGTATCTTGATATTTATTAAAGCAGAGTCTGTGCTTAGTAGATTTGCATCTAACCTAATAATAAGGGAAGCTTGTCACATTCTGTTTGGAGGAATTAAACATTTCTTTTTCTTGGATGTGTGTGTTGCTGTTACTAAATTAACATCTACTCAGTAAATGTTTCATTTCTCCCGGGGGGGGGGGGGGAAAATATTGTCACTTGCCACCTTATGTTTTCCTTCTAAGGAGTGTGATTTTAGTATGCCCAACTTGATTTTGCTGGAGCAATTTCCATCTGTCCCCTTTCTTTTTCTCTCTTCCGTGTCTGCACTTGTTTGATCCCATCTCCTAACACTTTTGGCAGCTTTCATTCCAGACATCTCTCTTCAGGTGCTGTGGCCACAGATCCAGAGTAACCAAATGCTACTCTCTCTCTTTTTTAACCTTGAGATGTCATTTGACGCTCCTGTCCTCTGCATCATAATAACTTGTTTTATCCTGTCTGAGGAGAAAAAGTTGTCACTCACCACCTTATGTTTTCCTTCTAAGGAGTGTGTTTCCTTCAGTGGGTCTTTTGTGGAAGAGTACACTTCTCTGTCTGCTAGTACAAGTGGCAAGCCAAGAAATACCTATAATGGCATGCTATGAAAAGTTGTATGGCGTGGAGATTTGGAAGCTAGATATCAAAGGGAGTAGCTGGGGGCTGTGCAAGGAGCAGAAATCTGTGACTTGAAGAAAGACAGGCATCAAAGGAAAAGTTATGAAATGGTCGTAATAAAATGTAGGGTTGTGACTCAGTGGAAGGCAGGTGATACTTTGCAAAGAGTATCGGCAATCATTCAGTAGTTCAGGGCCTGCAAAGTTGAATTAATGTTGTTTATTGGACTTCAGGAGCATCTCCATACAGGGCAGTTTTCTGTGCCTAAGGTGTTGATATGACAAACATATGAATGTACAAACAAGACAATATTTGCAGAGCACCTACTTTCCTTCCAGGCATGTGGAATCTTGGTACATGCTAGGCAGAGGGTGTCCAAATGACCAGTCTACAAAAATTACTCCAAGAAAACAAACAGAAATGACACCTTTGGCACTGAGTTTTTAATTGACCTCCCTGGTAGACAACACTTCAAACGTGTCACAATTCATCTTGTTATATCTCTAAAATTTATCCTTCTAATAACTGAAACTATATACCAGTCGAACAACTCTGTATTTAATGAAACTCACTCTGCTGCCCACCCTTTCAATTGGTAGGCATTTTAAAATCACACAATTGTGGCAAATTAGATGAATTGTTATGACCAAAGTGACACATCTGAGCCCCCAAAGTAGACTAGTGTAAAGAAAAAAGTTCACATTCTCTAATCTGAAAGAATTTCAGATTAGAAACTTGTATGTTTTGTCCACCTGGTGATTCCTCGGGAGAATGGCTCCAGAAAGTTTTGAAGGCTAAAGCAGCCCCAGTGCAGCATTTATTGAAAACATTTAAATGTATAAACACTAGCTGCAGCAATCTGGGTCAAAGAATAGCAGAGGGAGCAAGTAGCAGTCAGACTAAAAAGCCTGGGAAGTGGTTGAGGAAGAAGATAATGGGGAATAAGTGCTTAGAAAACTTACACATATGGCAGGAAATCAAGAAGTTCATGCACATGCTCAAGGCTGACATAGGTTTGGCAAAGACCTGAGAAGACTCTAACATTTTATCTGTGGATGACGTTTAGTTTCCACACAAGTAGAAAGTGAAAACAGAAGTAGTTATAAATGACCTGGATATCTGTCTGCCTGTTCTGCTCCCCGCTCTGTCTCTGGTGAATCCTCTCACCCTCCCGCGCCTCTGGCCTGTACCCCAGCTATTGTATAAATAAAAAAAAATTTTTAGAAAAAAAATAAATGACCTGGATAAAGTAGAAGGAGTGCGACTACACAGAGCCTCTCAGCAAAGAACAGGAGAGTGTCCCCCTTCCCAGGAATTTAGGGAAATCTCTGTCAAATCAGTAACTATTCAAAAAGATAACTGGAACTGAGCGACCCCAGTGCCCACACATGAAACAGTACAGACTTTACAAGGATAGATTAGAAAGTCACTAAAGAATCAAACAACTGCACAAAGAGCAACAAACTCTGGGGGATATTCGAGGTGGCCAGTTTTCAACAAAAAATTAAAAGGCATGCAAAGAGATAAGAAAGTATGATCCGTTCATAGGAAAGAAAGCAAAATTGACAGAAAATGTCCCTAATGGAGCCCAAATAATCAATGGATTTGAAGATAGGTCAATTGAAATTAGTCAGTCTGAGGAGCAGAAAAAAAAAAAAAAGAATGTAGAAAAATCAACAGAGTCCTGTGTAAAACCATCAAGCATATGAACATAAGTATAATGGGAATTGCAGAAGGAGAGGAGAGAAGTAAAGGGGCAGCAAGAGTGTTTGAAGAAACATTGGCTAAAATCTTCTCAATTTTGGTGGCAGTTGTGAATCTAAACATCCAAGAACTCCAACTCAATAAACTAAAAAAAAAAAAATATGTTGTGTTACATTATAATAAATTTATCCAAAGTCAAAGACAGAATCTTGAGCATATCAAGAAAAAAAAACATTGAACAAAGGGTTCTAAATGACATTAACAGTCAATTTCTCATCAGAATCCATGAGAAAACAGTTGCATGAGATGTGAAAAGCGCTGAGAGAAAAAAATAAGCTGTCAACCAATATTCCATGTCATGCAGAGCTTTACCTAAAACATTCAGGAGAAATTGGGATATCAATAGATAAACAAAGGCTTGTTTGGCCACTAGACACTTCAAGTGCATCATTTTCCCTCATAATGGAAGATAATTTTATTTTTTTTATTAAATAATAAATTTTATTTTTATATTCCCCCATACAACTGCACATGCCCCAATCTGACCCCAATCCCTCCCCTCCCGGCCCCCACCCCCCAAAAAGTGTCTCTGGTTCATAGTTTTTTGTTGATTTTGATTTTCACTTTCTTATAGTTATTCTTTTTCATGATCCCTTATTTAAGTTTTCTAGATTCTTGCTATGAGTGAGACCATCCGGTATTTTTCTTTTTCTTTTTGGCTTATTTCGCTGAGCATGATCCCTTCCAGCGCCATCCATGTTGCTGCAAATTGCATGTGTTTATCTTTTTTGAATGCTGAGTAATATTCTATGGTATATATGTACCACATCTTCTTGATCCAGTCATCTATTTTTGGGCATTTGGGCTGTTTCCAAAGCTTAGCTATTGTAGATAGTGCTGCTATAAACATAGGGGTGCAGGTGTTCTTTGGAATGGATGTTTCTGTGTCCTTTGGGTAAATACCTAGGAGTGGAATTGCTGGATCATATGGAAGCTCTATGTTTAGTAGGTCCAGAAATCTCCACACAGCTCTCCATAGTGGTTGGACCAGTTTGCATTCCCACCAACAGTGCAGAAGAGTTCCTTTTTCTCCACAACCTCGCCAACATTTGTTGTTGCTAGTTTTTTTAATATGTGCCATTCTCACTGGTGTAAAATGGTATAAATGATTTCCCTAGAGTGAAGTTTCCACCAAAGATGGGTAAATGTGTGAGTCCTGGAACTTCTTTTGCTAGAGTCAGGAAATAGCTTTCTTCATAAAGGAGCTTGAACTTTGCTGCTCTTTTCCTACAGTTTTCATATACTCTGTGATCCATAGAGGTCTCTGTGCATAGCCACACTTCTGTCACAAAATAGACTGCGGTGGGCGTGGCCACATGTCCCATACAGTGTGTGTTATCTAAGCCTACACAACTAGTTCACCACCCACAGTGCCTCAGGGATTCTTCCCAGACTCCACCTCCAACACTTAGATTCTGCATGCTCTGTTGCATTGTCCAAAGTTCTTGTTTTTCCATTCCTATGCCAACCCCTTTCAGATTGACTTTTTGACAGGACCAATTGGTTCCATGTCATCCTTGGTCTTGGATACTGACATTCTTCCTGCTTTGAAACCACACAAAGTATTTTGCAAACTCACTCAAGCCACCCCCTTTTGCCTCAATTAGTTATGCCTCCCTAACATCCCAGATCCTCACATATTTGGGAGAGCAGTTTGACCAGTTAGGTGGGTTCAGTGGATAAGAATAATGACTCGGTAGGAATAATGACTATACACAGCAACAAAAGTTCCAAGAATCTGTGTTCTCATTGGCATCTGTGACACAAACATGCTCTTCCAAGTGCCTCAACTATGTTTCTCCTACTCTTCCCCACCTAAGTACTAATCATCCTACAGTTCTCATCTTATAGGTCACATTTTTCCTAGCATGCTTTCCCTGACTACACATTTGAAATCTAAAGAGGTCTTATTCCCTCTTATCTGTAACTGTATACTTAATTTTCTGTCTCCATTAATCAATGGTGAGCTCACTCTTATAGCTCAATTCTTGTTCAGTGCTTCGAATATAGTAACTCGGTAACTATTTCTGACTCCAAGGCATGCAGTACCTTACCCAGAGTATGTGAGAAGTAAGTGCAGTCATTGCTACAGCTGCAACAGTTCTATTCTGGAGCAAGGGTTCTTGGGGGAGGGGGAGGATATAGGAGCTGCAGAGAGAACACTGTAAATTGCAGGACGCTGAAGAGGGGTTGGTCTTGAGGAGGGACACTGCTGGCTAGTGGCACCCAAAACTGACCTGGAAACAACCCGGGAGTACTGGAAAGGCATACTTCATGTATAACAGGGAGGAGGAATTGCATTAGTTTTAGCTTTTGCCCCCATGCCTGTTTGTGTTACATCTTGCTGAGAAAAAAAAAATCATTGTTGTATGTTGGTTGGAAAGTACTAAGTTATATATTTATAACTGATGTACTGTTTGTTGAGTTTACACCTATGTTGACATTGACAAATATTTTTTAATATTTTATTTCCATTTAACTTCTTTCCATCAGTAATATTTATTTACCATAATTGTGCATTTTTTCATAGAGTGTTCCTTTTATACTTAAGAGAATTCCACTCAAAATAATTATCATTCCATGGCACCAAAGTTTTCACTTTTTGCTCTCAGAACTAAAGTGTTATCCTCTCTGTACTGGATAGAAATGGACTACCTGCCTAGACAGGGAATATGAGATGTTTTCATGAAAACATGTTCTTTCAGTCACATGTGGGTGGTTTTTATTAGACTACATGCAGTACATATGGGCCATCTCCAAAGTGTCTGTGGGTTTATTACAATGGAAGTAGAAGCACTTAGTACAACATAAACCTCCTTAGACATACACATCTCTTCTTGCAAACATTTTCAGCTTCCAGTCACCAGGTCTTTCTTCTCTCTCCATCTTTCCACTGAACTTCTGAGTCCAGTGGATTTTGCCTCTCCCTCAGGGATCTTTCCAGGACCCACTCAGTATTTCCAACTTCGTTGATATAAAAATGTAGTTCTCATCTAGTTTCTACCTCAATTCTTGTATATTCCACCTAGTACTTAATTGGCAAACCACAGGCTCAAGAGTTACATCTTGGTATTGTTGAGGCGAGCCAGACAACATTAAGGAAGTTAGCCCTGGTCAAATTCTGATGTTTTGTAAGGGTCAAAATTAAGGGTCTCCATCTAGGCAAAGATGACATGTGGTATGTATGGTGTTAAGAGGGTGCGGCTATGCCCTGCTATGGGAAAGTCGTACCTCATGCTTGGAATTGAGAGATTGTCTTGTTCTCAATTGCTTCCGCCTGTTTGTCTTTAGAGAAGAGGCAGCAGTCCTATAGTCTGTAAACTGAGAAGAACATGGATAAAAATGTTAAATCGACGATGGCCAAAACAGATAATTTCATGAAAACAACAGATAATATACAACTACTGTGAGCTTTGTGTTTCTTGAAATTCTAAGTGCATAGTAGTTTTGCATTCTGTGTCATTATCCCTAGATCTTTCCATTAAGCATTGTTCAAGGATAAAAGTCATTTATCAGATTTCCACTTCTGGGAAGATGATAGAGACTTAAAATGTATCTGTTCTTACTGAAACATACACTTGAAACCCTGGATGTGATGTACAAACCAGAAAGAAGAAGACTCTAAGTGATAGATAAAAGAAGAAAGACAAGCTATGGGTATCAAGTTCTGAGAAGCAACAAGGGGATGAATTCCTTGGGTTTTCTTTTTGTCTGAAACATCCCAGACTGAAATTCCCGTACTAGAAACGGTAGCAAAACCTTGCATGCAAAGTGTCCCAAGGAAAGCCAGCTCTAGCCAAGGGACTCAGAAAAGGGAATGTTTAAAGTGCATGAAATTTTAGATAATAATTGCTCTTCTCCAGTCAAACATCACGGAAGAAGCTCTGGTACCACCCTCATCCTCTCAGGAAAAGTTAGGGTGTAATATAAGCTTAGACTTCCACCCTCAGCCGACTGTAATAGGAACTCAGACTCCCAGCCCACAGTCAGGGCAGTGCCAGAGAAGTTAAATTGAGGAACTTTCAAATCCACAAGGTGTTAACAATTCCCTTCCACCCTCATGGTGCCTGGGGAGACCACCTGGGGGAGTCTGGATTTCCAACCCCATTCAGCAGTACCCAAGTTACCTCTCCTCCGCTCCCCCTCCATGGTAGCACAGGAGGTTAGTGGGTAATTGGGAACACTGCCAAAATAAATACACAATGTCAAGTTTACCCCTCTATCCCTCTCTTTGGCGGTACAGTGGAGGCCACAAGATGAGTATTCTTACCCCTCCTAGTCAATGAGTAATGAAAAGCCACACTAAGTGTCAATGGTGGCCAAGTGGGAACTTGGATTTCTCTCCCAAACTGGAAGCAATAAAGTGTCATCTTATGTTTCCATGCTAGGGCTGTACAAATACATACATATATATATATAATATATATATATATATATATATATTTAAATAGTGTACACAAACTCATAACATAAACCCTAAATGTCCAAGTTTTACTCAAATGCATTTTCAAAGAGTCCAGAAAATCTCAAGCTGAAGGAAAAAATCAATAGATTCCCAACAACAACATGACAGATATATCAGAAATATCTTGCAAAAATTTTAAAGCAGCCATCGTAAAAAAAAAGTTTCAATGAATGAACATGAATGCGCTCAAAACAAATTAAAAAATAGAAAGCGTCGGTAATAAAACAGAATGTATCACAAAAGAAATAGATAACTTAAGGACTGAAAAAAATGCAACTAAAATTAATTAAAAGCTCAATAGATGGATAAGCCAACAGAATGGAGAGTAGAGAAGAAAAATCACTGAAATTGACGTAGAATGATAGAAAAGATTCAGAAAAATAGACTGAAAAAAATGAAAGGAAAAAAAAACCCTCAAGGACCTGCAGAACTCTAACAGAAACTGCATCATTCACATAATTAGAATCTTATACGAGAAGAGAAAAAAAGACAGCACTTACAAGTCACTTTAAAACTTAATCCTGGGGAGACCCTACAAAAGACTGCAACTCAATGTGAAACCTTGCCAGTGTCAACCCAGACAGGTGAAACCCCCAGACCCATGTCAGGGAGGGTGCCAGAGTGACCAGAGGTAGCATGACATTCAGCAAGGCCTTACCAGTACCTTCCCAGACCATCAGAGGTCTCATGACCTTTTATGAAATCCTGCTAGCACCTGTTCAGATCAGGACATGCCTCACAAATTTCTGCAAGACCTCGTCCGTGCCATCCCTGACTGGTGAGACCCCAGACTCACATCAGGGAACGGTAAAGAGCAACCAGAGGCCTCGCAGCCTTCTGTAAGACCCCGCCAGTATCTAACTTTACCTGCAGAGGCCTTTCAACCTCCTGCAAGACCACACCAGCACCCACACAGTCTGGCAGAGTCCTCACAACTTTCTGCCAACACCATCAGTAGCCCGCCCAGACTGGCAGAGGCCCCACACCCTCCCAGGTAACTCTGTCACTGCCCACCTGGACCTACAGAGGCTTGTGATCTCCCATGATTCCCCCCCTCCCCAGAACCTGCACTGACTGCTCTGGTGAAACCCCGGGCCCACGTCAGGGAGTAAGCCAGAGTGGCCAATGGCCTCATGACCTCCTATGCAGTCTCACCAGCTGCTTGCACAATTAGCCTGAACTGCCACCACTCTGCAAACCCAAACCTTCTTGGGGTGGGGGGATGATGGTGGGAGGGACTCCTGCCAGAGGTCCTTTTGCCAGCCATAGCCACCCTAAACAGAACTGCCCCCACACTGCAAGTACAGGTCTTCTATGAGTAAGGCCCCAGCTATTGTACCCACCACCCAGTAAATGCCCAGCATTATAGGAGAGAAAGACCCACATCCAATGGAAATTCCATCTGTAGCCGAACAAACACAAAAACAAACAATGGGGGAAAGAAAAATACAATGGCCAAACAGGTTCTTGGGGAAACAAGACACCACAGAAAGAAAACCAATATCCAGAACACAACAACACAGACACTGAAGAGCCTTTCTTGTATCAGATAAAGAATTCAAAACTTCCATAACTAAGAAAACCCAAGAATTATAGCAAGAATTAGAACAATATAAAGAAAACTCGGAAAAACAGATGAGAGCTATAGGAGAAAATTCAGGAAAGGTGAAGAACTATATGAGAAACACAATCAAAGAACAGAAGATCCAAGTTAAATCTCTAAATAAGAAAATGAAGGAAATGAGGGCTATAGAAAGATCAATGGAGGAGGTAAAAACTTCTGGAAAAAGTCATGAAAGTAGACTAGACCAAATGGAACAACAAATCAGTAATCTCCAAGATGCAGATTTGAAAATAACCAAGATAGAAGAAGAAAGAATCATACAAAGAAAAATGAAGAAACACTTTGAGAATGATGTGACACCATGAGGAAAGGAAATATCAATAAAAGAGCGAAAGGAATCCCAGATGGAGAAGAGAGAAAGGAGCTGAAAAATTATTTAAGGAAATTATTGCAGAAAACTTCCCAAACTTGAAACAACCAGAAGCTAACAGGATGCAAAACTTCTTACATAAAAGGAAATCTACAGCAAGAGACATAGTAGTGAAGCTCCCAAGAGTCCAAGAGAAAGAAAAAAAATAATAAAGCTGATGAGGGGGAAGAAACAAATAACCCATAAAGGATCACTGATGAAGCTAACATCAGACTTCTCTGAAGAAACACTACAGGCAAGAAGACAATGTAGTGGCATATTCAAAATACTTCAAGATAAAAATGCTAGCATAGAATACTTTATCTTCTGCAGCTTTTCTTCCTATATGGGGGAGAAATAAAGACATTCTCAGACAAATAAAATCTTTGGGAATTTGCAACCACTAAGCTCCTTTCAAGAAATATGTAAAGGAGCTTCAAGACTTGAAACAAAGAGAGGGCCTCCCCTGTGGCGCAGCGGTTGAGCGCTGGGTTGCAAAGCTGCCCGCAGCCTCTGCAGTGCTGGCTCGATCCCCAGCCGCGGGGCGAGGGTCCCACATGGCACGCAGACCTCTCCTGCCGCCCGCTGCTCCCCTCAGCAGTGTACTTCGGTCCTTCTGCCTGCTCTGCTCCCTGCTCTGGCTCTGGTGAATTCTCTCACCCTCCTGCGCTTCTGACTCTACCCAGTGCTTGTATGTATAAATAAATAAATCTTAAAAAAAAAAAGACTTGAAACAAAGAGAGATATTAACACAAAGAACTGAAGGAAGAATTGAATAGAGTCACAAAAAACGTGAACATGAACAAAATGGCAGTAAAAGACTCTAAACATCAAAGGACTAATCTCTCCAATAAAAAGACACATCCAAATGTTGGATTAGGAATCAGATTGCAACCTTCTGCTGCCTCAAAGAAACACATCTTACCTATGGGTGGAATTGCTGGATCATATGGAAGCTCCATCTTTAGTAGGTGGAGGATTCTCCACATAGCTTTCCATGGATGGAGCTGGAAGGGATCATGCTCAGCAAAATAAGCCAGAAAGAACAAGAAAAATACTGGATGGTCTCACTCATAGCAGGAATTTAATATACCTAAATAAGGGACCTGGAAAAAGACTAATGATAATATAGTAAAAATCAAAATCAACAAGCAACCATAAGCCAGAGACATACTATGGGGGGTAGAGGGAGGGGAGGAGGGATTAGGGTCAAAATAAGGAGGGTGGGAATTGTATGGGGAATATAACCAAGATGAAGATGCATACATTGTGCAAAAATGAAAAATGAAAAAAAAAAGGATGTAAAACATATAAAATGAAAAAAAAAAGAAACACATTTTAGTTCCAAAGACAACCATAGTTTGAAAGTCAAAGGTTGGAAATCAATTCTATAGGCAAATGGCACCCAAGGAACACAGGAAAAGCCATACTTATGTGAGATAAAATATAGTCCCAGCTAAAATACGTGACAAGAGACGAGGATGGACACTACATCATAGTCAAGGGAACAAATACATTAGGAAGACATAACACCCATCAAATTATACTCACCAAGAAGAGCACCAGAATACATCAGACAACTACTATCAAATTGGAAAACAGGCTTTGGAGAAAATACATATGTGAGAGGAGACTTCAATGTCCCACTTTCACCAATGGATAGACCAATGAGACAAAAAACAAACCAATGTACAATCGACCTAAATAAATATCTGACCACATGTGTCTAACAGATATTAATAGGACACTGTACCCCAAAAACCCTGAATACAGAATCTCCTCACATGTGTTTGGATCATTCTCCAGGACTGACCACATACTGAGTCACAAGACAAATATTCACAAGTACATGGAGAATGAAATCATATCAGATATGTTCTCTGATCATAAAGGTATCAAACTAGAAATCTACTACAAAGAGAAGGCAATACATGGTGACTCAACAACACGCTACTGAAATATCACTGAATTAATGAGGAAATCAAAGAAGAAATAAAAAATCCCTTGAGGTAAGTGACAATGAGGGCACAACCTTCCTGAATGGTGGGACACATCAAAAGCAGTATTAAGAGGGAAGTGTACAGCAATACAGGTCCACATCAAGAAATAAAAAAAGAATCCAAGCAACCTATCCTTGGAGAACTAGAAAAAAGAAGAACAACAACAACAAAAAAAGAAAGTCAAAAGTAGAAAATAATTAAAATTAAAGCAGAAATAAATGAAATGGAAATCAAAGAGACAGTCTAAAAGATCAACAAAGCCAAAAGCTGGTTCTTAAAAAAAGAAACAAATTACACAAACCTCTAGCTGAGCTCACAAAGAATAAGAGGGGGAAATCTGAAATAATCTAAAAGAGGAGAAATTACAACAATCACAGCAGAAATCCAGAGAATAAGAGGTTACTGTGAAGATTTATATACAAGCAAGTTCAACAATCTAGATGTGATAGACAATTTCTTAGAATTATGCAATCACCCAAGACTGAATAAGGAAAAAATAGAAAATTGAACAAACCCATTAGAAGCAAGGAAATAGCAATCAAAACTGTTCCAAGAAAAGAAAAAAAAAAAAGCAATAACCCAGGACAAGATGGTTTTGTAAGCTTTCAAAGAAAAAAATAATACCTACCTATTCAAACACTTTAAAAAAATTGAAAAAGAAGGACTATTACAAATACATTTTATGAGGCTGATATTCCACTAATACTGAAACCAAAGAAAGACAACAGAAAGAGAAATCTACAGCCCAACTTCCCTAATGAACACGGACACTAATCTCCTAAATTAAATTTTAGCAAACAAAATTTAACATTCCATCAAAAAAATTATGCACCTAGTAGTCGGCCTGATGAGTAAAGAAATAGAAAAACCTTCCTTTTATAACTGTACCAAAAATAAGTTAAATATGTGGGAATTAGCCTAAGAAAGGTGATAAAAGATCTATGCATGCACAATTATAAAACATTTTTGAAGAAATAAAAAATCACAAAGTACTGGAAAAATAGTGTTGGAATAATCAACGCTATCAAAATTGTGATCCTGTCCATATCAATTTATGGATTCAATATAATTCCAATAAAAACTCAATGGCATTTTCAAAGAAAGGAAACAAATATTTCTAAAATTAATATGCATTCATAAAAGTCCACAAATAAACTAACCTCTCCTTACCAAAATCAGTGACAATGGTGTTATTAAACTTCCAGCTTTCAAACTATTCTTAAAGTCATAATAATTGAACAGCATGGTACTGGAAGAGACACACAGAACAGTGGAATCAAATTGAAAGCCCAGAAACAGAACCACATATATGTGGTTAACTAATTTATGACAAAGAAGCTGAAAATCTACACTGGGGCAAGGAAAATCTCTTCAAAAAATTGTTGTGGAGAAATTGCACTACTACACACAAAGTATGAAACTAGACTACTGTCTCACACCATGCGCAAAATTAACTCAAATTGGATAAAAGATTTGAACGTAAGATATGAAACTGTAAACTACATTGAAGAAAATGTAGACAAAACACCACATGACCTAAACTTCAGAAACACTTTTGAGACCTTGTTTTCAGAAGCAAGGAAAACAAAGGAGAATAAAAACAGCTGGCTTTATATTAACCAAAATCTTTCTAGAGAGCAATATTGGTAGTACCCAAAATAAAGAGACACCCCACTGAATAAGAGAAAATATTTATAAACTTTATATCTGATAAGAGTCCTGTATTGACGATCTATAAAGAGCTCATACAACTCAACAAAAATAAACAACACAATCCCAAAATGGGGAGTATAAGAAATGTAATGGCCAACAAGCATATGAAAAAAATGTTCATCATCCTTTGTTATTAGGGAAATGCAAATCAAAACCACAATGAGATACAACCTCAACCTCACAGCTGTGAGAATTGCCCTTAATAAAAAAACAAAACATGAAAAAAACAGAAACAAACAGTGCTGGCAAGGATGTGGAGAAAAAGGAATCCCCCTCACTGCTGGTCAAGTGTAAACTAGTCTAGCCACTATGTAAAGCGGTGCAGAAGTTCCTCAAAACGCTAGAAATGGATATCTCATACTATTCCATGCCTAGCAATCTCAAAAATACAAAAACATTAAGTTAAAAGAAACCAGCACCTCTATATTTGTTGCACCAGTGTCTACTGTAGCGAAGATATGGAGACTACCTAAATGCCCCCAAAATAGATGAATGGGTCAAGAAAATGTGGTATATATGCACAGTGGAATATGACTCAATTACGGAAATAGATAATCTCCTGCCATCTACGGCTACATGAGTAGGGCTGATAGGGTTGATGCTAAGCAAAATATGTCAGAAGGAAAAAAAGTAATATCAGATTTGTTCGTTCATTCATTCATTTATTTATTATTTATTTATTTATTTATTCATTCATTCATTCATTCATTCATTCATTCATGCACTGGGCACAACCAGAAGCGCGGGAGGGTGAGAGAATCCCCCAGAGCCAGAGCGGGGAGCAGAACAGGCAGAAGGACCGAAGCACACTGCTAAGCAGAGCAGTGGGTACGGCAGGAGAGATCTGGGCACATGTGGGATCCTCCCGGGCGAACCGGCACTGCGGAGGCTGCCGGCTGCCTCGCAACCCAGGGATCAACTGCTTCGCCACAGGGGAGGCCCAGAATGTTTCACTTTTATGCGAAATATAGAAGAATCAACAAAGTATCAGACAAAGATAAAACCTCAAAGGTGACCAGAGGTCTGAAGCATCCATGAGAGGAGAAAAAGGGGAAGGTTGGGTAGGAGTGACAAGAAGGCTTGGGGTAGGGAACAAGGGAATATTGTGAATACTATCTTTCCTTCGGCAGTGGGAAAAACGTGGTAACCTCACCTGAAGGGTGAAATCATATATTGTCCACAACTTAAATGAAAAAAAATGGAGACAAAAAGAAGTAAACACAATAAATTGGTTAACATGATTAATTTTCTGTTATGTATTTTTATCAAAATTAAAAAAAAATACCTAGAATGAGTCACAAAGGATAAGGAAATAATTTTATATACAGAAATATACGTGACAGAATTCAATCTCAAATTTCAAATTAATGGATCTCTGAAAATGTGCTTCAAATGAAAATTAGTTATTGAGGGCCTTCTGGTGGCGCAACGGGTTCAGATGCAGCCTATGAAGCTGTCTGCAGCCTAGCAGCATGAGTTCGATCCCCGGACTGCCAGGGAGCAACACACACGCCGCAGCAGACCTCTCTTGACTCACCCGCTGCTCCCCTCAGCAGTATACTTCAGTCAATCTGCCTGTTCTGCTCCCCACTCTGTCTCTGGTGAGTCCTCTCTTGCCTGTACCCCAGTTCTTGTATGCATGAATAAAAAAATCTTAAAAAAAAGGAAATTAGTCATTGAAAAAATTAATGCTGGCCGGGGCAGACAGAGGGTGCAAGGATGTGCCTCCCAGATGTGCCATCTTTAAGACAGGGAGTTTTGTGTCAGGACATCACCAAAACAGTGAGGAACTGAGAAAGGACTATCCCCACAGTCAGAGGTGAGCTGAAAATTGTGCACAAGCCAGGCCTCATGTCTGACCACAAGTGGGAGCCAAGAGGGGGATCCAGCGATTTGGAGCCCAGGGAGCAATCCATCCACTGCCAGGGCAGACCGAGGGTGCAGGAAAGTGCCTACCAGAAGCACCATCTTCAACACAGGGAAGTTTTGCCTCAGGACATTACCAATACTGTATGGAGCTGAGAAAGGGCTATCCCCACAGTCAGAGGTGAGCTGAAAAACCTGCACAAGCCAGGCCCCATGTCTGGCTGCGAGTCAGAGCCCAGAGGGGGATCCAGTGATTTGGAGCCCAGGGGGTGATCCAACCACCCCGAGGGCATACTGGGGACCTCAAGACCCCCCTCTGGAATTAACTAAATACAGAGGGAGGGGATTTTCAGGCACAATGACTATTAACATATCCATCATACCACTGCCCTACCGGAATTCTGGTGAAACAGTATTGCACTCGATTCGGCCACCAATTTCCTGCATCCCAGAAGGAGCACACCAATGAGATGCTGGCCAGTACCAGCGACACAGTGTCCCAATGCATAGGACAAATTAGAAAACAAGCAACAGGCAGAAGAAAATTTACAAGCAACCAAGCAAGTCCTCAGGGAAAAGACTCACCACAAAAAGAACCACCCAATTGCAACAACGGTGACTTGGAAGAACTTCTGAGCCTTCCCAATAGAGAATTTAAAATCGCCATGATTAACAAACTGAAAGAAGTCGAAAATAATATGGGAAAAATAATCAACGATCAGAAGAATAAAATTGAGTCTCTAAAGAGGAAGTGAAAGAAATGCAGGAGATCAAAGGATTAATGGAGGAGTTACCTCTGGGAAAAGCAATGAAAGCAGAACAGATGAAATAGAAGAATGAATAAGTATTCTTGAAGACACAGAAATTAAAAGAACCAAAACAGAAAAGGAAGGAGAAGTACGAAGGAAACAGAATGAAGAAAGACTTCGGGAACTATCTGACTCCATGAAGAAGGGAAATATAAGAGATATAGGAATCCCAGAAGGAGAGGAGAGCGACATAGGAACAGAGAAAATATTCAAGGAGATAATAGAAGAGAACGTCCCAAACATGAAGAAGGAGCTGAAAATACACATATATGAAGCAAGAAAAACACCAAACTTCCATAATGAAAGAAAAAATACAGCAAGACACATAACAGTAAAGCTCCCAAGAAGCTAAGTCAAGGAAAAAATAATGAAGCTGACAAGAGGGAAGAAACAGATAACATACAAAGGAAAACCAGTCAGGCTGACATCAGACTTCTCCGAAGAAACACCATGGGCAAGGAGAGAGTGGAGGGACGTAGTCAACAGACTCCATGACAACAAATGCCAACCAAGAATACTCTATCCCACAAAGTGTTCCTTCCTCTATGAAGAAAGATTAAGGGCCTTGTCAGACAAACTCCAGAATTTCATCACGACTAAACCCTCACTCCAAAAAAATACAACAAGGAGTCCTAAAGCCATAACCCACAGAGGGATGAAGACAAACATTAACAAAAACACTAAGATTGAAATACCAACCGTCTTCTCTGCCATAAAAACATCAAGCTAGACATAAATCCTAAAATAAAGGCAAGGAACCCTCCTACTCATGGAGATTGAAATCTACACTACTGGAAGACCACTGGACGAGCGAGGGGATCAATGAAGAATTTAAAAAATACTTTGAGTTGAAGGACAAGGACAAGAGAATGTATGGGATGCAGCAAAAGTAGTAATAAGAGGAATATATATCACAAGTAATAATAAGAGGAAAATATAATGCAATACAGGCTCACATCAAGAAACAAGAAAGAGGGGCCTCCCCTGGTGGCACGGCGGTTGAGCGCTGGGCTGCAAAGCTGCCTGCAGCCTCTGCAGTGTTGGTTTGATCCCCAGCCTCCAGCGAGGGTCCCACATGGCATGACAGACCTCTCCTGTCTTGCCCACTGCTCCCCTCGGCAGTGTATTTCTCATCAATCTGCCTGTTCTGTTCCCCGCTCTGGCTCTGGTGAATTCTCTCACCCTCCTGAGCTTCTGACTGTACCCAGTGTTTGTATAAACAAACAAACAAACACACAAACAAACAAACAAACAAACAGATAAATAAATAAATAGATAAATAAATCTTTAAAAAATAAGAAACAAGAAAGAACTCAAAGAAGCAACCTAATCTCACATCTGTAAGACCTAGTAAAAGAGCAACAAAAGACCCCTAAAACCAGTAAAGAAAGGATTGAATAAAAAATCATAGCATAAATAATGAAATAGAAACTAAAAAAATCCAAAAGAATAATGAAACTAAAAGTTTGTTCTTCGAACAAATAAATAAAACAGACAAACCCCTTACCGGGTTCACAAAGGAAAAATGGGAGAACACACAAATAAATTGGATCACAAATGAAAAAGGATAAATCACAACAGAAA